>NC_089785.1:1299396-1314396 GCF_040412425.1 Macrobrachium rosenbergii
TATATATATATATATATATATATATATATATATATATATATATATATATATATATATATATATATTTTTTTTTTTTTTTTTTTTTTTTTTTTTTTTTATTAATTTGCATGATCTCAGTCCCGAGACTCAATCCAGTGGTAAGTATGGAATTTGTCTCAATTTCATTTACTATGTGAGTGGCATTATGAGCATAAGAGCATCTGTTACTGATGAACTAAAGAATATTCGAACATATCATATTTTATATATCACTTGATTAGCTTGCCTTACTCCTCATTAATTTATTTTTTGTTTCTTTTTTATCCTCTCCTTATTTTTTTTTTCTTTTTTTATATCCTTTGGACGCGCTCCATTCCGTCTATTACACCAGAGCCATTAATAACTCACATCCTGACTAATCTCGTCATCTCATCAGTTAATGTCTGTCATCATTCAGGCGCTGTGCTTAAAAACTGGCATCAAAGCATACGGATATCTCTCTCTCTCTCTCTCTCTCTCTCTCTCTCTCTCTCTCTCTCTCTCTCTCTCTCTCTCGTCCATGTAAGAGTTTTCCTCATATTTCAAGACATTTTGCTTACTTTGGTTGGATTTCGAAGAGATTCATGTCGGTTTTTATCCTGTTTTTGTGTTATCTTTCTTGACTCAGTGGCTTTCAGTAATTTTTCAGACGAATATTTTCGCTATTTGAATACTAACCAAGATAACGTTTGTAATATTTTTTTGTTTTTCATTCATTTCTATTTGTTTTTGTGTTCAAAAGTGAAAGTTATATGTATTTCGGTAGAATTTCAGAGTTCTAATTTATATTTATCACGGATATGCCTTTCCTTCGAAAATGTCAATATTCTCTCTCTCTCTCTCTCTCTCTCTCTCTCTCTCTCTCTCTCTCTCTCTTAGAATATTCCTATAAACTGTTTAGTTATTTTACTTACATCACATCTGAAATATTTTTTTGATGAAAAATTTAATAGATGAGAAGCTTAAGATAAAGAAAAAATCATCGAAGAAAAGAGAATTCAGTTTCAATGAGCTCTGAACTGATCTGTGTAATATTTATTATTCAATTACATTTTTCCAATAAATATACTTGAGGTCTAAAGATGTTTCAGAATCATACCAAAAAATATTATACATTTTCATGATAATGCTTATGGAAAAGACTAAATTTGCTGTGTCAGTCACATATTGTTCAGTGTCTCGAATCATATCCACGAAAATTGCAACATTATTTCAATAACATAACAAAGAAGAGATGTAATAAATTCCTTTCTAGAAAGGAACCTGTAAATCAAAATGCAATAAAACTAACGATAATATGCCAGATCAATCAATGACCACACAGAATACATTTTTGACAGGGCAAATAAAATTTCAGAATCATTGGTGAGACATAGCTGTGCAGATATATATATATATATATATATATATATATATATATATATATATATATATATATATATATATATATATATATATATATATATATATATATATATATATATATATATATATATATATATATATTAGGTATGTGGATCGTTATCAATTACTGCCCAGCTATGCTGGGTACCAGATTATACTAGCGCAAAGAAAATAGGGTGTATGCCCGCAGCATCATCACTGAGGACTAAAGCCCAGAGAGCACACTCAGATATATAGTATGTGATGCAAGTAACTTCTGTATTCATTTCCATTTCAAATGCACTGTGCAGAAGTCTCTCTTCTCTTAAACTTATGATATAGCACGATGTGTATGTGTAAGTGTTCATCCTACATACATATATGGGCACCAACATAAATACTGATTTATAAACTGAACTTGGGCGATCTACGATATATTTCATTCATGCCATTTTTTATTTTTAACTTCAAGACCAACTTTTCCTTCTGCTAAAGTAGTCCTTCCTTGGGTTGATCGATTTTCTTGTTTATTGTCTGTTGGGTGTCCCAATGTTTGACCTACTTATGAGCCAGATCAATCACTGAGTCAAATCTACATAACACTTTTGCACATTAGAAGGATTTTTTCCAGATGGCGTTGCCCATTTGAATCTCAGTTTGCATTTTAATTTTCTGAAAAGAAAACTATTTAGTCGGCTTTGTCTGTCCGTCAGCGCTTTTTCTGTCCGCCCTCAGATCTTAAAAACTAGAGGGCTGCAAATTGGTATGCTGACCGCTCACCCTCCAATCATCAAACATAACAATTTACAGCTCTCTAGCCTCAGTAGCTTTTATTTGATGTAAGGTTAAAGTTAGCTATAATCGTGCTTCTGGCAACGATATTGGATAGACCACCACCGAGCCATGGTTAAAGTTTCATGGACCGCCCTCATACAGCATTAAACCGAGACCACCGAAAGATAGATCTATTTTCGATGGCCTTGATTATACGCTGTAGCGGCTGTACAGAAAAGTCGATTGCGCTGAAGAAACTTCGGCGCATTTTTTACTTGTTGGATGATGTTATTAGTCCCATACCTCCTCTACCCATGTTCAAAGAGCATTTCAGTAACTGCCAATCCCTTGCTGCTAATTCAGCAGAGGCTCAGTGGGTACCCTGTGCATGCTGATGATTCAGACTTCTCCCTCTCTGTTAAGGAGCTTTATAACAACAAGGCTCTAAGTTACAGATGGTAGTTCTTAGAAAGCAGACGTTGAAGTGCTTACTTGAAATAGAGCTTACAGCTGATTCCCCTCAGTAACTTCTGGCGATGGTCATTATGGAGGAAAAGGATATCAACCCTTTGGACAAATTTGTTTACAAGAAATTAAATAAAAAAATTAAGAATAAAGATTCTTAGTGCTGCTGGCAATCAAGACGAGGGAACAGTATTTTTATTGTTTTAATACAAAAGCATAGAACAATATCTTTTTTATACTTTGCCATTAGAGACATTGTTGACATGACCCAGATTGTAGTATTAAGTGCTGTGAAAAAGAAAGATTAGGGTTCAAGATAACATCAAATGTCTCTGACTATTCAGAATCATCAACAGTTTACCTATGTGATTATTCTAATTGATGTTTTGGGCTACTTTCTGTCCACATGTACTTTGCACCCCAAACATAACGCACTCTATTATACTAAACTTTGTATTTGTTTATGATACAACAACTGCATAAAAAAGACTATTTCCTAATGCAAAAGAAGAATCTAATTTCGTTCAATACACTGCACTGCAGTAGGTTCATCGGAAATGGTCATAATAGTGTTATTTCCTTAAAAAAGGTCGCAGGAGGGTTTTGCATTAGCTAAACTTTACATGAACACGCGCACATACAAGAGAGAGAGAGAGAGAGAGAGAGAGAGAGAGAGAGAGAGAGAGAGAGAGAGAGAGAGAGAGAGAAAACTGTCTGGCTCATTTTAGCTATACTTGTGTATATTTTTTCATTTACATTGCAATCATCGGAAGCTCGGTGCTTGTGATTTAGTAAACAGTGGATGGGGAGTAAGGAACAAAAGATAAATCGTCCTTTTCTATTAACTGGGTAACTTGAAAGGATGAGGAATATCATGTTTTTAGAATAAGTTTTGAAAATGGCATAGTTTTGAAGAAATCAGTGGCACGAATCTTTCCATATTCTAGAAGCTCGTTATTGCAAAACCGAAGAATAAAAAAGAAGCAACAAAGAAATACCAGAAAACAACTGACTGACGGTTAGATTACCAATTTCCAATTAAGGACAGACATCATTCAAGATAAGAACGGCAAACTAAGCAGAATCACACTGAAAGAATAAATAACCATCATTTGTTCCTCTTTTGCCGTACTTTCCCCTCAACCCCACCCCCGTCCCCGCTTTTTTTTTTTTTTTTTGCTATGAAATCCTGTTTGAGAGATCAGCACATTTGATATCAAGGATTCTGAGTTTTGATATGAATGCGCATCACCTACGTCCCTTTGGACTTCTACCTAATAACGTGATGCATATGATCGATACTGTGGTACCATCCTCTGCCAGTTCCAGTAGACAGATTAGGTTTAGTGCTGGTGCAACTGTTTTCAACTTTAAACTAACAGTTTTTTTTATGCAAATGTTCGTTGTCGCTATGTTATCACGCCTCTCACCTCTTCATACAAATTAGTGAACGGAGTCCATGAAAAGAAATTTTACCCAGTTATTGCTAGTCAACAAAACAAAAAAGAAATACAGTTACTTGAACACATTACTTTAAACGATATTGAAATGATAAATGAAGTTTTTTTTTTTTCGACCATAAAATTAACTTGTGAACATGAAGATGTATTAGTAATCCACGTTAAAGATACAAACCAAATCCATACCAAAGTAGACGGGAAACGTACGAGTACAGAAAATTACATTCTCTTCTGTTCACTAACAGAACAGTAAAAAGTAGTATCGTTGTTAATGTGCGTTTTCGGGCTATTAAAAAGAAATGAGCTTTCCTTTGTATTTTTACATAGCTCTACCTTTTTGCTATAAATTCGATGTATACATGTTTTTGAATGCATTAACACACACCGAAAAAAAATAACATTCATCTTTCCTTTAAGTATACCAGTACTATTAGAAATAGAAGAACAAGGAACGTGCAAAGGATGTAGGTTCATTTTGTATCCCTTGCTTAGATCATGGTAAGTCATATAAAGGTAAAAGTGGGCGTGGTGGCGCGAAAATATCGCCACCATGAGATCAGCCACAAAGTCTCGACATTTCCGACTCAGCTAAGGATAAAAGATCTTCATGGTATTTATATATATATCAAAACAAAATAAGGATGTGCATCATTAAAAGGACAATCAAATGTGGAATAGTCTAGGAATACTCATTTTTTCACTTTAATATGTAACATCTTGATGTTTTCACCCAATCTTTATCATTCTATCAACCAGTATTATCTTGTAAAAACGAGGGTAAGATGAACTTCTTAATGGAAAACACAAAAATTGATTTAAGAAACATTAGGATAAGAACGGCAAGTCTTCTTGAAAATATACTTTATACAGTTTATATTATAAAAAAAGGATATATAATTGCGGAAATGGTATTGGAGTACGACAATGCACAACAGGTAAGATTTTCTTTTTAAACTCCTTATCACTATTTTTCATTCAGCTCCGTTAATTCTTTTCCCACATCGAGCAGTTTTTCAAAATACGAGCACTAGCGACAAAGGACTGTATTTATTACAGCATCTGTCCATTCTTACCTACAGTTTTGAGATTCTTTTGGTTCATTATTCTTTTATGTGCATTTACTTTCTTGTAGAAAACTTATTCTCCATGAAGTTCTTGCTCTTCTGTACCAACAATTTTTTTTTATTACTTTCTTCTTTCTTCTCTGTCATTTTCTTCTTGAGTACTACATCTATCCTGTATACCGGTATTAGCTTTTTCTTATGCACTAGCACATCTTATCATCTATTTTTTACCCTTCATTCATCCTTTTATTTCTTTTACCCCACCTTTTACTGCTGTTAGTCTTTTCTCCTACCTTTAACAACCACTGGGATTTTTCAGACTCTTCATCTATCTCTTCCACCTGTATGCATTTTATCTTAACAAATAATTCATCGACTTTTTTTCTAAAGAGTTTTGCTCACTTACTTCTTAACAAACTTATTTGTCTTGCATTTACTGCTTTATTTTTATGGCACAGTTGGAATATAATTGTATTTTGAGGAACTGTATATTAATAATGTGTCAAGATAACTTACCTTGTATCTCCTACTTCATCTGTTTGAACAGCATTGAACAATAAAAAAAAAAAAAATGGTGTAGACTGTATTTGAGTTTTCACGAACTTTCAAGACCATTATGATTAAAACAATACAAAAATATCCTCCACAAATATCTACCAATTTTGTATCATATACATTCTAACTTCAGAAACAATGATATAACATCCAAGGAGGACAATTGGGAATGCTTTATAAAATTTTCCGTCCTGGCTATACTTAGTTTTTAAGCGAACCAGAGCGCACAGGAGCTACATTCTTTCAATTTCAGTGAGGTCTGAGGTGAAGCGAATGGTCTAAAACGGGAAACCGGAAATGCAGTGGCACCATAAGGTTTCGATTGGCCTTAGCAGATGCGTGACGATCACCGAGGCTCGATATGAAAATAAATTTAGTGGAATATGGGAGACTTTAAGTTGTCCAGAGCATTTCACTGTTACTGTTTCAAAACAGAATTGTGAGGAGGCATGATAACTCGTAATTCCAGAGGAGTAATGAAATGTGAGACGTAATAATATGCAAATTTTAGAATTCATATGTGAAAGATTTTTCCGTTCATTTGCGGCCCAGTTCCAGGAAAGTCGAGCTGGAAACATTTCCACATAAGTCTTAAAATCTCTTTCTTCTTTTATTTACTTATTAGAAAAATATACTGATATACTCATTTGCTTTGTAGAAGATACCAAAAACTTTAAATCTTATAAAAAAAAATATGATGATGTTTATGCTGTAAAATAATGTTTAGCTTCTTTGATGTCTGGCCTACGATCTGGTAAGAAAGTTTGGTGATCTTTAGCATCAGATGCGTCGAAACAAGACACCGTTTGTTAATCCGCAGTTGCCCTTCATCCCTTTTGTCAAGTGATCGCTTACAAGGAATTCGGTACCAGGAAACTCAAATTCGTTTTCGTCTTTCTTTCGCCAAACCTGTTCTTTTCTACATCATGACTCTCCTGCTGCTGCTTTTATCGAAATAGTTGTATTCGAAAACCGCTAGTGGGGAGACTAGAAGAAATGGGAGCATTCCACTTATTTGCATAGTTGCCTTACAAAAGCCGCCTCGGCAAAATGCCGTCTGTATTTTTCTTCCTCTCGACCGCATTGCTAAATCCTTCCTAAGCTTCTACAAGCAGTATATATACCACATCGTACTTTCCATTCAGAACTTTTAATATCGCCTTGAGCTAAATTTATTTCCTCATTCATTGAACTTTATTCTGACTTGCGCAGTATGGATACAATAAAGAAAAATCCACCTTACATTTGCCTTGCATTGTTTTCCAATATTTTCTTCTCAAGGAAAATGAATGTAGACGCTTTTCGAATACTCTGGAATCTTCCAGTATTCCCTTCTTTTACTTGTATTTGCTGCTATTTGTAACTGCAACTGCCTGACGGCGGTGTTGACCATATAATTAATTTTCAAGATAATTCCTTCATAGCTACTGCACGTTAGCCTTTCACAGTACTGGCGTTCAGAATGTCTTGCCTTAGGATTCAGTATCATTTTATTGTTGGGTAATCTGACATTATAGCATATATAAGCCATGTGATATATATATATATATATATATATATATATATATATATATATATATATATATATATATATATACACATATACACACACACATATAATGTATATCATATATATATACATATATATATATATATATATATATATATATATATATATATATATATATATATATATATATATATATATATATATATATATATATATATATATATATATATATCTCTCTCTGTCTCACACACATACACACACACATATAATATATATATATATATATATATCATCTCTATCTCTAATCTATATATATATATATATATATATATATATATATATATATATATATATATATATATATATATATATATATATATATATATATATATATATATATATATATATATATATATATATATATATATATATATATGTCTCATATATACACACACACATATAATATATATATATATATATATATATATATATATATATATATATATATATATATATATATATATATATATATATATATATATATATATATATATATATATATATATATATATATATATATATATATATATATATAGAGAGAGAGAGAGAGAGAGAGAGAGAGAGAGAGAGAGAGAGAGAGAGAGAGAGAGAGAGAGATTCTGTCACATGGCTTACATGCTATAATGTCAGGAAAGCTTTTCATTAACTTCTTTCTATAAAACAGTTGCCGCTAAAAGCCTGATTTACACCCAAGGTTGAAGTGTATGGGTAATATATCTTTTAAAGTTATTTCTATGTAGAAGCAGAAGAAAGTCTTTGTGTTAAATCGCTTTCTTTTGTTTTATCATGGAAGTCTTTTTTGCTGTTCTAAATGTACCGTTTAATATCAGGATTTTTTGATCGTATTCATTTTTACTCTGCGCCTTGACTGTGAAAACTAATTTAGGCAAAATCGTGATGCGTCAGTTCCTACAAGAAAGTCACTAGTTAAACTGAATAACATTATATCAAAATGAAAATCAGAAGTGAATTTCGTTTCCTGAAGCTCTGCTCTTATGAAATCTGTTAACCGAAGTAATTATGACTCGCAAATGAATATTTCAATGTATATCTGTTAAATAAGTTTCAATAAAGAACTTTTTCGTTTGCATATTTCATCATCCTAAGCCTCTGGGAATAATTTACATACTCAGCGATGAACCGTGATCACTCGAAATGAGGAATCAGGTTTTATGGACAAAATCATTTTCCGATATGATAACGTCTTCGTTTTAAAGATTTACAGCTGGCGTTCTTTTCGAAAGCGAAAATAATAAAAGGATAATTCATTTTCAGTTTTTCATTTTACTACGTAGTGCGTTGCCAATTTAAAAAAGATCATTGTGTATTTGGAATCATATTTCCTATGGAACGAACTCTCCTTATGGTATATGCAATCATCAAGTTAAAGTATTTTATAAACTAACTGATATGATTTTTCTCCTAAAAAACCATTAATGTCAATAATCCAGACTAGGGTGTTTTTATACACCTATCAAAAATAGAACTGGATTTTCTTTCACATGCAGAGTTCTATAGGAAAAACAATGCCCTCGAGAAGTTAAGAACGGGCATTGTATAAGACTCAATAACTAGGAAATTTACATATGATTTTCTGGTAAAATGACACAACACTAACTCAAAGGAACGTTAATTCGACCAGTAGATTCTACATATATGTTTATTTCTAGCCAAACATACAATGTTTAAAAACGATTGCCCAAATTCTCGGCTCACGATGGCTGAATAGGATGGGTCTATTCCAGCTTCATCTGTTTCAAACAAGATGGCACCTGAAAACGACAATCGGTATTCATTCATACCCAAGTTATTCCATTCGTCTCCCCTTCAAGGGAGTGATGATAGACTGTTATCCTTTTCTGTTTTAGCCATCTAGGTCGGTTAACTCATGACGACAAGTCATGTGGTGAATATGGTAACGCTATCTTGGGTTCGATTAAGGCGACCGCCATTCACATATAAGCTCTTCAATTTCTTCCGTCTGGATATTTTCGGTCCTCCAGTCGTTACAAGCATATCCAAAAAAATGCGCGAAGAATTTCAAGATCTGCTCTGGGAAACCGTTAAGAATCTTCAAGGGCATTGTGGCTAAAAAAGAAAATTACATAAACACACACATATATATATATATATATATATATATATATATATATATATATATATATATATATATATATATATATATATATATATATATATATATATATATATATATATATATATATATATATATATATTTTCATAACGCTACAAATGTTGTTTAATATCAAATTCACGCTACATCGGGAATATACCCGATGGGAATGATCACCGAAGGGGAATTTATAAGTGATAAATGGATCGGTACTGCCGGGTCTCGATCCCATGACACAGTTTCTTCCAACAACTCCAGTCGACGGTCATGAATGTATATATTTGTGATAGAAATATCATGAATTTATATAAATCACGGTGTGATAAAAATTTCATATATATATATATATACATATATATATATATATATATATATATATATATATATATATATATATATATATATATATATATATATATATATATATATATATATATATATATATATATATATATATATATAAATTATATCATATATATCAGTTTATTGCAAGAGTGAACAAGTGAGAGAAGATGTGGGTGTCCTGTACAACACACTATTCCTTTCTTTTTATCTGTGGGCGTTTAAGAAAACTTTCGTTATCTTTTGACAGACAAGGCGAGGCATAAGGCGCAGTGTGCGCAACTGGTTTAGGTATTAGGTTTCTGGACTGGAAGAATTAAATTTCTCATAACGAAAATGTTTATGTTTTATATACGATTGACCTGAAACCTGCCAAAGGTGTTGAGATTTGGGTCATCAGGCGTTTTTCTTCTTTCGAAGAGTTTATCCGGGTATCTAACTACTTGTTCTTTTCTCTCTGAATACATTCCTTATTTGAGCTACACAAGGTTAGTGAAATTAATGTAACTGGATATGAAAAACGTAGTGTTTCTGGATGACCCATTTGATTAAAGCAAATAAAGACGCCTCGTAATCTGTGTTTTTCATTAAAAAATAGGAAAGTTTTAAAAGAACTTTTTTTTATTTGAATTATCTTCGTGTAATTACTGTATGTAATGAGTTTATTTTGCTTTGCTTACTAGATGTATCTTGATGTTCTGTTATTTCTCCTACTTACATTAGTTTATATTGAGCGAATGACGGAATATTATCTTTGGGTGTTTGTGTGTGTGTGTGTGTGTGTGTGTGTGTGTGTGTGTGTGTGTGTGTGCATAAGAGAGAGAGAGAGAGAGAGAGAGAGAGAGAGAGAGAGAGACTACAGCTGCAGGGAAGAAAAGAATCAAGCTTCCTCCTCGAAATCTTTGTCGTTGCTTGCGTTAAAAGGACGCTTTCAATACGACCCGAAATTGACTACATAAAGAGCGCAGCAGGAAAAGCCGCTGGGGGATCATTTGACGTGCTCAAGGCAAACGGATATCGTTCTCTCACATTTATCATACTGATGATGTACGTAGAAAAAAAAACTCCCAGTATTACTGGGAATTCTGAGAATTCTTTAAATTCATTCTGGTTGATTAGCACATTAATCGGGTATATGAAATAGAAATGGTGCCATCCCCAGTTCCACTGATGGGCACTAACTCTTTTTTTTATATGTTTTATATTTTGATATCGTTGATTGAACGATATCTATTACAAATTCATACTTGCTGCTTCCTCTTTATCTTATTCTCCTAAGGATTTCCACCCTGACCTACTTATAAAAAGAATAAAGCAGAAAGTTAGAACTGCAGCGCTATGCCCAGGAGGATAAAACGTTGCTTCACATTACACCAGATGGACACTGTTTGGATTTCATCCAATTATTCTCATGAAATTAAATGAATATTCATATACTTCCCCAGGGATGAAAAGTTCATATTCCATGAAGAGATGATGTAGGGAAAACGGCCGTGGAAGTGAACGTCCTGTGCAAGAATCCTATTCAGGATTTAACAGATATTATTTTTAACTATAAATTTATATTAGTAGTAATCAAACCTTTTTGACATATGACAATCTCCTTGCTTAGCGTACTGAGATTCAGCTCAATGTATAGCAACAGCAAATGCTGAATCTTGTTCTTGTGTAAGGAACGTTGGAATGACACTGGTGCTCAGAATTCTTGTTCCCCTGCAACAACTACGGATTTGGTTTTCAATTTCAGAGCAGTCTGCAAGATTGCTGAAGTTAATGAAGATCAAAGCTCACATGATAATAATGCTAAAAATCATATAACTTCTCACATACATTTTTCATAAGTGGATCTTTCTTGTTTATCCAACCCGGGTGGGGGGCGGGAGGTAGGGGAGAGATGACACATCCACCCTCCTCCATCAAACCTGTTTGTCCGCCCCGGGTGGGGCTGGGTAGGGGGGATCGGGAAGGTAGGGTAGACATGAAACATCCACCTAATAACATGTTTGTCCGCACTGGGTATGTGCGGGGTATGTAGGGGATTGGGAGGGTAGGGAGACGTGAACGCGGAGAGCCAGGTTCATAACAATAACAATGTATATCGCTGTGGGATTTGTAGTGCCTCTTTCGTTATGTTGAAGATATATCAAATAGCAGTGAAATGCAATATTTAACAAAAACAGATTATATATAAAATGGACTTTTGGCGTGCATAAAACTTGAGTAAACGCTTCGACCAAAAGTCATATATTCATACAAATTACTTCAATTGCGTCTGAAAGATTCTTACACTGTCAATACTCATTACATGAAAGTAAGCAATTACATCAATTTAAGTTTAGTAAAAATTACAAAAGCCTACGGGAGTTTCTCCATCTACATTAAAATGTTTTAATCAGCATATACATGTTTAGTACGTTAGAGGTTTATCTTAATCACAATAGAGTTAAAATTTATTGCTCTTCAATTCTTTATTTTCCTCATATACTGTATATCTTATTTCGTAGGGAAGCGCGAATACTAAAATTTTAGGTGCAATTGATGCATGAAATCGTTTACTGTCAAGATAAGGTCAGCGTCCCCCTCACATTCTCTTATCTCATGTTTCACACAGCTGGCATCCGGAGTCTCAGTGTTCGGTGATAAGATGCTCAGCTGATAAACTATTTATATCTTGAATGAACGTCAGTTTGTTAGACGATTATAATTTTTGGAGTTTCTATTGTTCGGACAAGCAATTTTCATTTCTAAATCTAACCCTGACTTTTATACGTATGGCTAAAGGTTATTTGAGAAGTGAAATTGTCCCTTCGTGGCTTTGTCTGGATCGAGTTGTACAATGTTTCTTAACAATGTAAATGCGTATTGACATCGGAATGATTTTGCATTAAGATGAACGAAGGATGTGGATTTGTCAACGCCCAGTAAATTACAATTGAAAACTGACAAAAATTGAATTACAAAATCGAAATGAAATTGCGAAAAGTTGATAGATGAAGGAAGAAAATAATCAGTTAGAAACGGCACGATTGCAATTCACGTGTTTACGAAGACCCCATTCACCAAGAGAAATGCGCAAGTGAAGCTGAGGGGAGTTTAAACGGCCAGTTGTGCAAAGTTGCAAATTAGGAACAACAGGTTAACTAAAAGGAATAAAGTTCAAATCAAAGAAAAGTTCACTACACGGAGCAACTCCTAAGGTGGCAAAGAACTCATAAATTTCCAGCCATACTTACCGTTACTCAATCTGGAATGCTTTCCAACTCATAAACAAGCGACCAGACGTATTGCAGTCATCAAGAACAAAACAGTGTACCTTAGATGGATGGAACATTCCCCGAAACTGATTTATGTTTCATCATGATAATTCTGTAGGTCCTACTATTTTTTCTAGGTACATGCACATCATGCTTTTATTCATTCAGGCATGTAAAAAAACTGTGCTTTCTTCCTAGATCGTAACAAATTGTGAGGTAATTAAACAAAGCAGAAACAGCAGTGGAATCACTATGGCACAACATTACTTAATGAAATTCATGTATTGATGCTGGATCTCTATGTTCAAGTTAACTATAAGAACTCTGTAAAGGAAATTTCATTTCTAATATCAAAAGGGAATGGGGAATCTGGACGAGGAACTTACATATTAAACCCAAATTTCATAAACGCTCGTCGTAACGGCCATAGGAGGAAAACGAAATTTGTATGAAGTACTGGGCAGGACAATTAGTCGTTGACTTGTAACCAGACTGTTTGTGATGTGTGCAATAAGTTTCCGACATGTGTTTAAGACACGTTTTACTGTAGTGTGGATGTACACACGTGAAGCTTACAGGACTAGTCCTTCCAAGAAGCTGAAAATCATAGACCGATTTCAACATTTCTGGACAGAAATCGTAATTCCACTCTATCAAAAGGTAGGAAGAATTGTCGCAGGTCTCGACTCACAACGGAGAGAAAAAATCGTAGACTTAGACCTGTAAAAGGGAAGAAAAAAAATGTTAGCCAACCTTATCAAAGGCAGAATCAGGATAGAAACTGAAACTCTGTTACAATAGAACGAAAACTAAGACGAATGAAAGGTTATTTTTAGAAAGCACAAGCAAACTAAGCCAGCCAACTTCAAGCTACTTACTTCACAATAAGCAGCCAGTAATCTTGGGACCCTCTCTTGTCATATTTAACCATTATGAACCGAACTATCGTACGGTATCCAAATACTATCAAAGCTAAATTTACCGAATAGTTTCATCTTCTAAATACTAATAAAGTCAAGATTGCTAAAGAGTGATTTTATTGCGTAAATAAGATATTATTATTATTATTATTATTATTATTATTATTATTATTATTATTATTATTATTATTATTATTATTAATGTCATCGGCCATTTAACTGTCAGCATTATTAAATGTTGCCTTATGGTCTTACACAGTCTTCATTTTGCCATTTACCCATTTTGACTGTTGGCATTCTGCCCTCATACTTGTAAATATGAATTTTCACACACGTCTTTTGCCCATGGAGGTTAGCACCAGATGTTGCCCGTCTAGTCCTCGACTTTTTTAGAGGAGACTGATAGCCACAGCCAAATAAGTAACAGGTATCCAATTTATTAAACAGATCAACAGAGGCGTGATATGTTACATGCAGAGAGTTCCCATCTGACAAGCAGATCAGTCAAAATGGAAAAATAACAAAATGGAAAAATAACTTCAGAAATCAGGAATAAACTGACAAAGAAAACCAAATAAGATAAGAATAGAAAAGAAACTTCACAAATAAAAAAAATTAACTACGAAGTGAAAATCATGCCTACCTGCTCTACAAAATTAGCATCTGCACAAAGATTGGAATTCGAAGCTCCATCTATTTAGTTTGGTCACATGGGAATAAAACTTCTGGAAACCTGTGTGACATTCAACCTCAGGTAAGCAAAGGCTTGAGTGTTAGAATTAACAACACTTGTATCATTACGTGGGCCATTGCTCTGGGGAGATCTGAATGCAAAGAGTGATTAAAATTATAACCAGTTTTTTTAATATGCGTAATGGGGTAATTGAATGATATTGCTAGAAATTGAAATTGAGGTCTGGTACAAGGCGTTAAATAAAAGTGAATTTTCGTTTAAAGGCTAAGCTGCGAATCAGCTACAAATGGAAAGTTGGGTAATGTGACAATAAAAGGAACAGAAAATATTCTTAAGAATCGACATATCTCTCAAAATCTGAAATTAT
>NC_089785.1:1316896-1321896 GCF_040412425.1 Macrobrachium rosenbergii
TATATTATATATATATATATATATATATATATATATATATATATATATATATATATATATATATATATATATATATATATATATATATATATATATATATATATATATATATATATATATATATATATATATATATATATATATATATATATATATATATATATATATATAATCAGAAAGCTACAAACGTCCTTTTTTAATATCCAATTCACTCTACCTCGGAAGTAATATATTTTCATATATGTTACCGAAGGGGAATTTTTAGTTGATAATAAGTCCACCCACCCGTGGGGTCAGACCAGCGACGGACGAGGAATCAGGACTACAGTGACACACTAACCCAGTCGGCCACAAGAGGGGTATAAGTGAATACCATCTCCCATCAACCCACCCGTCGAACTCAGGTGTTTTGCGTTTGGAGACGATATCCACCCACCTCTGTCATGTTGACCGTGTAGGGCGTTTGTGCACGTAGCCATATTATGACTATTTATCACATCACCGTGATTCATATACAATCAGAAAGCTACAAACGTCCTTTAATATCCAATTCACTCTACCTCGGAAGTAATATATTTTCATATATGTTACCGAAGGAATTTTAGTTGATAATAAGTCCACCCCGTCCCGTGGGGTCGAACCAGCGACCGAGGAATCAGGACTACAGTGACACACTAACCAGTCGGCCACAAGAGGGGTATAAGTGAATACCATCTCCCATCAACCCACCCGTCGAACTCAGGTGTTTTGCGTTTGGAGACGATATCCACCCACCTCTGCCATGTTGACCGTGTAGTGCGTTTGTCGCACGTAGCCATATTATGACTATTTATCACATCACCGTGATTCATATACAATCAGAAAGCTACAAACGTCCTTTAATATCAATTCACTCTACCTCGGAAATAATATATTTTCATATATGTTTACCGAAGGGGAATTTTTAGTTGATAATAAGTCCACCGTCCCGTGGGGTCGAAACCAGCGACAGACGAGGAATCAGGACTACAGTGACACACTAACCAGTCGGCCACAAGAGAGGGTATAAGTGAATACCATCTCCCATCAACCCACCCGACGAACTCAGGTGTTTTTATGTTGGAGACGATATGCACCACCTCTGCCATGTTGACCGTAGTGCGTTTGTCGACGTAGCCATATTATGACTATTTATCACATCACCGAGATTCATATACAATCAGAAAGCTACAAACGTAATTTAATATCCAATTCACTCTACCTCTGAAGTAATATATTTTCATATATGTTACCGAAGGAATTTTTAGTTGATAATAAGTCCACCGTCCGTGGGGGTCGAACCAGCGACGGACGAGGAATCAGGACTACAGTGACACACTAACCAGTCGGCCACAAGAGGGTATAAGTGAATACCATCTCCCATCAACCCACCCGTCGAACTCAGGTGTTTTGCGTTTGCAGACGATATCCACCCACCTCTGCCATGTTGACCGTGGTAGTGCGTTTTTGTCGCACGTAGCCATATTATGACTATTTATCACATCACCGTGATTCATATACTATCAGAAAGCTACAAACGTCCTTTAATATCCAATTCACTCTACCTCGGAAGTAATATATTTTCATATATGTTACCGAGGGGAATTTTTAGTTGATAATAAGTTCACCGTCCCGTGGGTCGAACCAGCGACGGACGAGGAATCAGGACTACAGTGACACACTAACCAGTCAGCCACAAGAGAGGGTATAAGTGAATACCATCTCCCATCAACCCACCCGTCGAACTCAGGTGTTTTTGATAATAAGTCGTTTGGAGACGATATCCACCCACCTCTGCCATGTTGACCGTGTTTTGCGTTTGGAGTGCGTTTGTCGCACGAGCCATATTATGACTATTTATCACATCACCGTGATTCATATACAATCAGAAAGCTACAAACGTCCTTTAATATCCAATTCACTCTACCTCGAAGTAATATATTTTCATATATATTACCGAAGGGGAATTTTAGTTGATAATAAGTCCACACGTCCCGTGGTCGAACCAGCAACGGACGAGGAATCAGGACTACAATGACACACTAACCAGTCGGCCAAGAGGGTATAAGTGAATACCATCTCCCATCAACCCACCCGTCGAACTCAGGTGTTTTGCGTTTGGAGCGATATCCACCCACCTCTGCCATGTTGACCGTGTAGTGCGTTTGTCGACGTAGCCTTATTATGACTATTTATCACATCACAGTGATTCATACAATCAGAAAGCTACAAACGTCCTTATCCAATTCACTCTACCTCGGAAGTAATATATTTTCATATATGTTACCGAAGGGAATTTTTAGTTGATAATAAGTCCACCATCCCGTGGGTCGAAACTCAGCCAGACGGACGAGGAATCAGGACTACAGTGACACACTAACCAGTCGGCCACAAGAGAGAGTATAAGTGAATACCATCTCCCATCAACCCACCCGTCGAACTCAGGTGTTTTGCGTTTGGAGACGATATCCACCCACCTCTGCCATGTTGACCATGTAGTGCGTTTGTCGCACGTAGCCATATTATGACTATTTATCACATCACCGTGATTCATATACAATCAGAAAGCTACAAACGTCCTTTAATATCAATTCACTCTACCTCGGAAGTAATATATTTTCATATATGTTACAAAAGGGGAATTTTAGTTGATAATAAGTTCACCGTCCCGTGGGGGTCGAACCAGCGACGGACGAGGAATCAGGACTACAGTGACACACTAACCAGTCAGCCACAAGAGGGTATAAGTGAATACCATCTCCATCAACCCACCCGTCGAACTCAGGTGTTTTGGCGTTTGGGAGACGATATCCACCACCTCTGCCATGCTGACCGTGTAGTGCGTTTGTCGCACGTAGCCTTATTATGACTATTTATCACATCACTGTGATTCATATACAATCAGAAAGCTACAAACGTCCTTTAATATCCAATTCACTCTACCGGAAATAATATATTTTCATATATGTTACGAAGGGGAATTTAGTTGATAATAAGTCCACCGTCCCGTGGGGTCGAACCAGCGACGGACGAGGGATCAGGAAACACACTAACCACAGTGACACACTAACCAGTCGGCCACAAGAGAGGGTATAACTATTTATCGCATCACCGTGAATACCATCTCCCATCAACCACCGTCGAACTCAGGTGTTTTGCGTTTGGAGACGATATCCACCCACCCTCTGCCATGTTGACCCCACCAGTGTAGTGCGTTTGTCGCACGTAGCCATATTATGACTATTTATCACATCACCGAGATTCATATACAATCAGAAAGCTACAAACGTCCTTTAATATCCAATTCACTCTACCTCGGAAGTAATATATTTTTCATATATGTTGCGAAGAAATTTTAGTTGATAATAAGTCCACCATCCCGTGGGGTCGAACCAGCGACGGACGAGGAATCAGGACTACAGTGACACACTAACCAGTCGGCCACAAGAGAGGGTATAAGTGAATACCATCTCCCATCAACCCACCCGTCGAACTCAGGTGTTTTGCGTTTGGAGACGATATCCACCCACCTCTGCCATGTTGACCCGTGTAGTGCGTTTGTCGCACGTAGCCATATTATGACTATTTATCACATCACCGTGATTCATATACTATCAGAAAGCTACAAACGTCCTTTAATATCAATTCACTCTACCTCGGAAGTAATATATTTTCATATATGTTACCGAAGGGAATTTTTAGTTGATAATAAGTTCACCGTCCCGTGGGGTGAACCAGCGACGGACGAGGAATCAGGACTACAGTGACACACTAACCAGTCAGCCACAAGAGAGGGTATAATTGAATACCATCTCCCATCAACTTACCCGTCGAACTCAGGTGTTTTGCGTTTGGAGACGATATCCACCCACCTCTGCCATGTTGTTGACCGTGTAGTCGTTTGTCGCATCGTAGGCCATATTATGACTACACATCACCGTGATTCATATACAATCGAAAGCTACAAACGTCCTTTAATATCCAATTCACTCTACCTCGGAAGTAATATATTTTCATATATATTACCGAAGGGGAATTTTAGTTGATAATAAGTCCACCGTCCTGAGGTCGAACCAGCGACGGACGAGGAATCAGGACTACACGACACACTAACCAGTCGGCCACAAGAGAGGGTATAAGTGAATACCATCTCCATCAACCCACCCGTCGAACTCAGGTGTTTTTTGCGTTTGAGACGATATCCACCCACCTCTGCCATGTTGACCGTGTATTCGTTTTGTCGCACGTAGCCTTATTATGACTAATACCCTCACCATGATTCATATACAATCAGAAAGCTACAAACGTCCTTTAATATCCAATTCACTCTACCTCAAAGTAATATATTTTCATATATGTTACCGAAGGGGAATTTTAGTTGATAATAAGTCCACCATCCCGTGAGGTCAGACCAGCGACGGACGAGGAATCAGGACTACAGTGACACACTAACCAGTCGGCCACAAGAGAGAGTATAGTGAATACCATCTCCCATCAACCCACCCGTCGAACTCAGGTGTTTTGCGTTTGGAGACGATATCCACCCACCTCTGCCATGTTAACCGTGTAGTGCGTTTGTCGCACGTAGCCATATACTATTTATCACATCACCGTGATTCATATACAATCAAAAAAGCTACAAACGTCCTTTAATATCCAATTCACTCTACCTCGGAAGTAATATATTTTCATATATGTTACAAAGGGGAATTTTTAGTTGATAATAAGTCCACCGTCCCGTGAGGTCGAAACCAGCGACGGACGAGGAATCAGGACTACAGTGACACACTAACCAGTCAGCCACAAGAGGGGTATTGATGGGAGATACCATCTCCACATACAACCACTCTTGTCGCCGACTGGTGTTTTGTCACTTTAGTCCGATTCCTCGTCCGTCGCTGGTTCGACCCACGGACGTGTGGCTTATTATCAACTAAAAATTCCCTGCTGTGATTCATATATGAAAATATATTACTTCAAGG
>NC_089785.1:1326896-1334396 GCF_040412425.1 Macrobrachium rosenbergii
ATATATATATATATTTACGTATTTCCCTGGGTTTATGGTATTTTACAGGCCAGCAACGGAAACTTTATTTAATTGGCCTTGGAGTTCTGACTTGCGTAAAGGGAAATCGTAACAAAAAATAAGAAAAAGGGAAGAATTTAGGAGCTAAAGGCTCTACTTCATAAGGAAATGTTATGGAAACACTCGGGATAAATTAAAGAATTATATTTACAAAAGCAAGCATTTGAAGGGAAAATGGATAAGTAAATTGATAAAGGGCTTGCAACGCCTGAAGATCCTGCCACTGGAGTCTTGATGAAAGACTAGGCACAGGCCAGGATGAGTCCACTGCGAATGGGTCCCTCTGCAAGAGAGATTTACACATTACAAGCCAGTAAAGGAACAATATAACACAGAATATGACTCGAGTTTGCAATGAGGGTGCCAAAGACTCGAGGAATGAATGACCATTTTACACTCGAACACAGGACATTGGAAATGGCACTGGATAAACTGGCATAAGGACAGAAGTGAAATGCTGGTACTCCAAGCTTTCTAAAGGGCAAACTATCATGACCGAAAAATATTTAGGGGAAGCGGGTCTCTGACGAAATAAGGACGAGGGGCGATAGCCGATGATGCAGGCTGTCCATCAAGGAGGACTGAAGTCTGGAGTCGGACAGGGATGAAGGGTGAGCTCTCAGCAAAGTTACCGCTTGCCTGCGTGTATGGCTGTCTCTTGAGGACTCTAATTGCTTACTGCCTTCGGTCTCTTCCTTTTAAGGCATGCGGCCAGGGGTATGAGCCCTGTGCAAATGATGAATCACTGCCCAGGTGTTCAGCGATTCAGGGGCTTCTTCCCAGGTTCCCTGTGGAAGTAAGACAATTCAGGCAGCTTAATTTGCCTTTAGGAAGGCTGTCTTAAGCGGCTTAGTTGGGCTAAGCTTATTAATGGAGCAGCATCAAGTCTCCTCCTGGCCACTTTTATCTGTGTCATCTCAATATCTGTTCCAGGTAAAAAAAGGACAGATCGGAATGTTGATAACCCGACTCTGATTTCTATAGTAGTACCAATCTAAGGTAGGGTTTTGTGGGGATAGAGACATTTACGTGCGTTGCCAAACTTCCATTCTAAGAAAAAATTTCATGGAATATAGGTCGTTGTTATATAACAAAACTGGAGTGAATTACTTGAAATATTTACTAAACATGATTTTTATGTATGAAGTTGTTATTGATCAATATTTTAAACAGTTTTTCAATATCATATTTACGAAACGTGGCATACATGTTGCCACATCTACAATCTCGATTCTCAGGTCAAGTATTGACATCTGTATCTGTCAGTTAAGAAACAATAACCCTTCGTTAATCTCTTAAGAATGGTCAAATCTATAAGCTGGGTCCTTTATGGTGAAGGTGAGAATTAGCGGATGCAAACATAGTTGAAGGTCAAACACGTGTGTGTGTGTGTGTGTGTGTGTGTGTGTGTGTGTATGTGATTAAATGGTTAAAAGATGTTTGTTGACTGAACTTTTTGTAAATAGAGAAATTTAGTATGAAAATGTTTTTTCCATCTTTTGACGTTATTTTTTTCTTGTGTATATTGTTCCAAGACAACAGTCAACTGAATATGGAGAAAATATTCGGGGATAAGATGAAAAAATAAATCAAATACCGTGGTTAGGATTGAAACTGATCTGGCATTGCCAAACATCGATCTGGCATTGCCAAACATCAATCTATTAACATTTTTAATGAGGTAAAGGGAGTAGTTTAGCAACTGAAAAGTAATAAATTTGCTCAAGAATGATTGAATCGTGACTTTGTACACAGAGCCCGATGACAATTGTGTTAAACCAGTCATTAACATTAACCTTATAAAGTGAAGAAATGTGGTTGTATGCACCTTCTCTGACCTCGTGTCTCGCCAGGCGCACGGGTATATAATGAGCTACAGTTGTCATTATAGGACAATACAGCCTTTTGCAGTCGTCATGGATGGTCAGAGCCACTGGGAGTCATTCATGACAAGCAAGGAAAATTATTCATAATGTGTCAAGGTACTTCACAATGGAGAAACAAAACAGAGGACCCATTACTAATGTTGCGGAATGCAACTTTCGTACAGCTGAGGCAACAAACGTCCGTAAAGCTACTGTTGAACGAATATGTAAAGAAGCACGAGAGTCGCAAGAATTATTTGGTAACCCAGTTTACGAGATAAAGAAGAGGAAAAGATCAAAACCTCAGACTGGTTTGATGACTTCGACAAATGTTTGCTTCAATGGATAATTCTCCAATTTTACGAGAGAGGAAAGAAATTCCAACCATTAACAAAGTGTTGTCTGAAATGAGGGAAAGAACAGGGATTCAAAGGTGGTAGAGAATCTTTTAAGAAAAATAGTGAAAGAAATTGGTTTCCAGTACGCAAAACTCGATGGTAGAAAATTTTGATGGAACGATATGACGTGCAGTGCTTGAACAAGATTCCTAGAAAAAATGCAAACGTCAAAGAGAACCGAAGAAATGTAATTTATCTAGATGAGACTTTAAGTTAACAGAATTATACTGTGGGAAATGCTGGAAAGATAATAAATCAGAGAATGCTTCTGGAATTAAAGTGCCACAGGAAAAGGTGGCCGACTTATAATTCTACATGCAGGCTCTGCATGTGGTTTCATTCCAAACGCTGAGCTTACATTCACTGTAAAAATGATGGTGATTATCACCGTCAAATGAACCACGAAGTATTTGAAGAATGGTTTCGTTGCCAGTTGCTCCCGAACATACCTCCAGCTTCAGTTATTGTGATGATAATGCCCATATCATTCAAGGAAAGTAGAAAAAGTACCAACGATGTCAAGCAAAAAGGCAGTCATTACAGAGTGCTCATCTCTAAAGGTAGCGAAACCAACAGAGAAAATGTTGAAAAGTCAACTTTTAGAGATGGTAAAGGAGTACTCTTGTTAAAATAAAAACCACGTATGTCGTAGATAAAATTGCAGCAGAAAATGGGCATGAAATTATTCGGCTTCCTCCCTACCATTGCCAATACAACCCGATAGAACTAATTTGGGGCCAAGTGAAAAGTTTCATAGAAGGAAACGAAACAATTTTAAGATGACAAATCTATCGGAACTTACTAAAGAAGCTCTGGATACTGTGACACCTGAAAATTGGGAGAAGGCCGTAAGACACGCCGAGCAATTGCAAGTGGAAGATGCAGCAAAGATATTTTGATAGACAAATATATTGACTCATTTATTATAAGTCTTGACTTTCAGATGAGGAGTCTTCCGATGAGGAGTCCTCTTAAAATCTCTCGTCTTTATACGCTGTTCTGTATTGTTCTCATTGTAAACCATTGTACATGTATATGATCACAAACTGAAATAAAGTGAATCATTATCATTCTTATTTATTAGATATACTGTATTTATTACTTGAATGCTTCTGAAAATAAAGAAATGTTTAATGTATGAAATTTACCATATCCGTGATTTCTTAGTTTTGTCTCTTTGTAGATTGTTGATAAATAAGTTAAGAATAAAGAACTGTTTCATAACTCTGAATTTTTAATACCAATACACACCATATGATAAATATTTATCTGAATAAAGGAAAATAAACTTATACCAGCGAACCCTAAGACAATTGGAGTGGGCATTCCCTCACCTGAGTCTGAAAGGAGGATAATCTGTACTGGACATAGGTTTTGACCTTAGGTAATGTTTCCTTGGGGATTAGTAAGGAATACAGAGCTTTGACTTTTTGGCCACTCTTACAAAGAACTTAAAGATATGGCAACGTGTGTTTTTGGTTTTAGACACGCCTAAACCCTCACCTTAGATTGGTACTACTATAGGTCAAGTACGATCGGCCATGTCGTTCTCACAAACAAAGGGTAAATTAGGTGAGGGAAGGCTCACTTAAATAACGACTCCTGGTTGATTATAATATAATAATAATAATAATAATAATAATAATAATAATAATAATAATAATAATAAATAACACACAAAATATCATATATATATACGCTTCATATATATATATATATATATATATATATATATATATATATATATATATATATATATATATATATATATATATATATATATATATAGTATATATATATATATATATATATAAAGATATATATATATATATATATCAAATATATATATATATATATATATATATATTATATATATATATTGAAATATATATATATATTATATATATAATAGAAGATGAAACATTCATATGGAACAAGCCCACAGGGGTCATTGACTTGAAATTCAAGTTTTCAAACAATATGATTTTCATTAGGAAGAAGTAAGAGGAAGTAAAGCGAAATACAAAAAAGGGATACCACTTATTAAAAAAGAGAAAAAAATTAATAAATAGTTAAATATATAAAAATGTATTAAATGCGAGAAGAATAGTATTAGGGTAGCAATGTATTGCATTTTCTCTTGAACTTCTGAAGTTCCAGTTGCACGACATCCTCTGGAAAGCTGTTCCACAGTCCATTGGTGCGAGGATAAATGCCCTCTGGAACTGAGAAGTTCGACAGCGAGGCACAGTTACTGCTTATTGGTGCTACTGTTCAGCGAATCTGGTTGCTCTCGGCAGATAAAGGAGACCAGGTTCAATTGTGAATATGAAAGATCTCTGTTGAAATACAACTTATGAAAAAGTGATAAACAAGAGACCATCCGTCGATGGTCCAAGTCATGACTGCTACTATTAGGAAACAGAAACATAACCACCATGAACCCCTCTATCTAAAAGAGATAATCTCTGGCAGAAACAGACATCCACACTGGAGAACAGTATTCTAGTAAAGGAAGGACAAATGACCTAAAACATGTTGCACTGATTTTATCACTGTTATAAATATATGAGACCTTACGAACAATGCCTAACTTACATACAGCATTTGCTGAAACTTTCATTAGATGTTTCTCAAAAGTTAGATGTGAGCCAAAAGTTACATCTAAAATAGTTACACCTTCAGACTCATTCAGCAAAGGGAGAATGGGTTGGGAAATCTGTACGAGATCTGCTAATCAATGTTTTTTTTTTTTTTTTACTGGAGTTCAGCCTCATACCCCACCGACTACACCATTCCCTGATCAGGTCCATGTCCTGATTGAGGCTGAGGGCAGCTTCATTTCTCATAAGTGGAGACTTTACTACACCCACAAGTGTTGCATCATCAGCATACTGAACAATCTTGTTTTCCAGGCCAACAACCATATCACTTGTATACACTAAAAATAACAGTGGACCAAGAACACTGCCCTGTGGAACTCCAGACACAATAGGTCTTGGTTCACTAAAGATCCCATCAACAGCAACTCGCTGCTGCCTACCTGTAAGGAAATCTTGAAGTAATCCTAAAACATATCCACCCACTCCAAGATTCTGAAGTTTATAAATAAGTGCCTTGTGATTTACTAAATCGAAAGCAGCACTAAAATCTATTTGAATTACTCTGCACTCAAAACCCTTATCAAGGTTCCCTTGCAAATGGCATGTCAAGTCTAAAAGAGCATCACAGGTACCTAACTGCTTCCTGTATGCATATTGACTATCAGCTAACAATCCTTTAGATTCCACATACTTATATAGTGGCTTAAAAATAAGTTTTTCAGCAACTTTGGAGAGCACAGGGAGAATAGAGATTGGCCTGTAGTTACTGCAGTCTGCAGATATGCCACTCTTTGGAACAGGCATTGTATTACTAAGCTTGTGCTCATCTGCAAAGATACTACTTTGACATAAAAATCTATAGAATCTAGTAATCTTGGGAGACAACACATCAGAAACTTTTTTAAAAATACAAAGGGAAGAGACCATCAGGATCTTCTACACCCCAGCTATCAAGATTATCCAAAATTTTCTTGACATCCCTGGAGTGAAATGCAAATTTTTTAAGAAGAGGTTCAGGATGACAAGTTTCAGGGAGAGGGACATCCTCAGCTGATTGTTTAACTTCAAAAGCTTGATGAAGCAGTTCAGCCCTTTCCCTAGGGTCAATAGCCAATCTACCACCATATGTTAGTAGTGGTGGAATAGAAGACAAAGATAGAAGATGCCAATTTGGTCCTCCACAGATGAGCCTGGGTAATTCCTTCAAGTTTCCTCTTCAAGGAATTATTGTAATTTCTCTCAACTATATGATAAATTCTATTCGCAGCACGGCAAGACTCAACAAAAATGGTGTAATTTTCATTTGAACAATTTTGTCTCCATGCATTGAATTTGGTCTGTTTGTCGTGGTAGGTTCATCTACATATATCATCAAACCAAGGCTGGTCATTTGTCCTAAATCTGATGAATTTTCTAGGGACATATCTTATTAAATAGCCATCAGCATTTCATTCAACTTCTTCTTGGGATCAGGATCTAACATAGCAACTGAAATAATAAGCGCCTGACTAGCTTCAATAATGCAATCCCGATTGGCTCTAGATTTCAGCCAAAACATTTTTCCAGTGGTGGAATTATTAATATACTGATTGACAGATATGTATATCTCAGTGGCGCAATGATCAGAATGCCTATATATTCACAGACCTAGGACTTGACAATAGCTGGAACATCTGTGAATATGAGGTCTAATCTATTATCAGAAATTACGCTGGTCCCTCAATTAGCTGGACAAAATCGGAAGATACACAGAACTCAAGGACAGACTGGCCATGTTGATCTATGGAATTTGAATTTGGCCACTTGATGTGATTTGCATTACAGTCTCAACAAATAACGAATGAAGCTTTTGAATCCTGAGACTGAGCCTTACTAATACTTTCCAAAAGACAGTCATATATAGAATCGTCGTATTTGGATTGCGGTAAACAGCAAATATGTACACACTGTAGAACTTATTAAAAAAGAAAAAAGAATTTCATGGCAACTGCACTCCATCTTCTTCTGACGATAAATAGGTTGTCTGGACTTAATGTATACAGTCATACCTTGCGCATGTGTGATGTTACAATGATAAATAAAATTTGGGCCATCAAACCACGGGATTAAAAGCTCTACCTTTGACTTGTTACTACTTACTAAATTCTCAGATAAATGCATCAAATCGTAGTTGCGGGCACAACTCTGGAGATCAATAAAATTTGACCTTAAGCCCAAATATCTGAGTAAAGCACGATGCAGTTTTTTTTACTGAAATGAGTTACAGGCCCAGGGTTCACCTCGATATCTCCTAAAGGAATTAAAACTAGCATAAAATCAGTATCAAAACTAACAAATAGACTCATAACAACAGTAACATTGTAAAATTCAACAGACCAATAAACAATAATACCGCCAACAACGACAGTATTTACATTATTTACCAATATTCTGTTGAGAGCATAAATACACGTCACCATAGATCATTGAAAAAAACGCCGGAAGCAACTGGTCGACAAGGTGGGGCTGGCACACCTTGTAAGGCAAAAGAAATCCACCAGGGTTGCCACAACAACCGGGAGAGGACAGTCAGGA
>NC_089785.1:1339396-1356896 GCF_040412425.1 Macrobrachium rosenbergii
GAACGGAGTAAATATTGCAACAATTGTGATTTTCAAGATTTCTCAGATGTATACGTAACCTGTGATCATCTGTCGGTAACCCCCTTGATTTCACTCCATTGTTTACCGAGAAATATTTTCTGAAAACTTTCGTTGTTCGTTTATAGAAATTTCTCTTCCATTGCCCTAGATATCATTCTCTTATCTCGAAAGTGTCCTCATGCAGTAGGCAATCATCTGTGACATACTGAACCCAAAAGTAAACGCTGTAATCAGCTACATAATCCAGCGGCAACTGCAGTGAATTAGTCTCAATTGCTTTACTAAGAACACTCAGTATAATTTCTGTTATGCACCTTACTGGAATAGATACAAAGATAACTAACTTTCATCCGCAAGTGTGAAGCCTAAGAACGCTGAAGTACATTTTCGAGAAGACGTACAGATGATGCATATCGAGGAAAACTATGATTTATTTTTTTTTTATATATATATATATTTGCCCCACTGGGTCATTAGTTTGAAAAGGGAACATTTAAGATCCCCCAAAAATCGTTCCCCCTTGCATTTTTTACGTTATTGTGATGTTCTGCTTCTTCTTCAATAGCAATAGAAGTAAAGACAGAGAAAGAGAGTCACAGACGCAAAATATTGTATAGCTAGATTCCTGTAGTGCAAATATTTTTTTCCAGGTTATGATATCAGCAATAGGGGAGCAAAAGTAGCTAAAATATTCATTCTCAAAAATAAATGGATAACAATAATATATTTGCTTTACAGGCGGTTGGTCTCTAGACAAAGGCTTATATTAAATGTTAGGAATTAATTACAAAATTTAATTGAAAATTCAAAAGTCTCCTAAAAACTAATTGAAATTTCATGAGAAATTTATTACAATTTCGTCCGAAAATCTTTTTGGAGTAAAAGGACTAACAACTGAAATGGAAACAAAAACCATCGGGCATTTATTTATTTGTTTATTCATTTATTTTTTTAGATTCTTCAATAAACGGTTGAATACATGATAAAATGAGGGATCTGTTTCATTTGTAATAACTTTCGGAATCTACATGAGCAAATTATGTCTGCAACAACAACAGCAAAAGAAACCATTGTACACGTAACTGGGTGCAGAGTAATAATGCACGCCCCTTCTCATATTTTATGAGTTTTATTAAGGTCATTATAAATACATTTTAGCTGCCTAGCTAACTCGTGTAGTGATTACTGGAAAACATAATTAGATAGAAAATGGTTATGACAATAAGTATATGCTAACGAAAGCTTCAAGTAAAAAGTGATTTTTTTTTTTTTTACATTCACACTGCAGATGTGACATTCGATTTCCCTGAAAAGTTTGGTTAGTTACTGCAACTTTCATAAACTAAAAAAATATTTTCTTTGGGAAGTTGAATGTTCTCAAAATGAGAAAGTACAAAAAATTTAGATAACAAGTAATTCATATTAGATATAAACATAAAACAAATGAATCCATGTTTTTTAGCTACTGTGGCTAGATGGCAGTATTTAATCACCAAATGTGAACAACCTAAACTTCTTTAAACTGCCCAGAACCTTCCCCCCCTCAAAATTTATATTTTATGATGAAAATAGCATAACACTATCTCATTGTTCTTACGATAGTAAACATTTAAGAACTAATCATATTTGATGGCTTTTTGAGAAAACAATCCAAACTTAATTTTCAAAACCTTTTTTGGACTACAAACAACAGCTTTTAGCAGCAAAACAAGATTACTGGCTATAGAATTATTATCGGAAAAAGTTAATCGCGAACACTTTCCGATAATCTTGTGTTTAAACAAGGTTAACATTATTCGTGATATTTCGTTTTTTTCATTCACCGTTTTGTATAATTTTTTAGTCTGTATTTCTCTCCTGGTCTCCGAGTGTCTCTTTTGAACTGCAATGCAGGATGGTTTGAATTTTTTTTTTATCTGAAAAAAAGTGGATTTAAATGATACAGTTATATTTATGTAGGTATCAGATACTATACTGCATTAGATAATAGTCTTATATTACTTCTGTACCATATTCGTTGTTTGTATTTCGTAGATATAATATTTTAAGCGTGTCAGGATATATTCGCATTTTCCAGTCATATCCAAGTGAAGGAAAGTAATGAAAGTGGTTAAGTACGTTGAAAATTTTCTGCCTCATCAAAGTAAACAAACGAAATTACCGTAAAACATAGGCAACTCTCACTTTCGCTGAAGACCAAACACTTTCGCAATGAAGCGAACGACATAAATTTC
Organism: Macrobrachium rosenbergii; assembly: GCF_040412425.1. Taxonomy (NCBI): domain Eukaryota; kingdom Metazoa; phylum Arthropoda; class Malacostraca; order Decapoda; family Palaemonidae; genus Macrobrachium; species Macrobrachium rosenbergii. The sequence goes on from NC_089785.1 coordinate 1,341,652, forward strand.
AAATTCTGAAGTTCGGTGTACTTTGAAACAATGAGAGAGAGAGAGAGAGAGAGAGAGAGAGAGAGAGAGAGAGAGAGAGAGAGAGAGAGAGAGAGAGAGACTGCACCGTGTCTATCATCTCTCATTGATCATTATACTCATTTCATGGAAATTACTACTACTCAGGATATTCTCATATTATAGGTTATAAAATAGGTAATTCATGTCTTGCTGTAACTCTCATAATAGATTGAAATTCCCTTTTCATAATGCTTTAGTACTGTATTATTCGCTATTTCAGCTATGGGCACTTTGTCTTTGATAAACAGAAAAAATTTTCATTATTTCTCTTTATACCTGTAAGAAGTCTTAACACAACACTTAGTTTCAAAACATTTAGTGTTCTTTATCTGTTACTAAATACAGTACATTGGTCGTGATATGTCTCATTGATAGAATATGCCAGAAGGGTATTCATGTGATTGATTAAATTTCCCCTTTTATTCAGGTGTGCGTATTACGATCTTTCGGTGATGAACATGTGCTAAACAGAAGCATCGCCATACTAATTCAGCACAAGTAGCACTCTTTGACTACTAGAGAATTCTAAATAAAAAATCTTATCTTTCCAAAAACTTTTTAATTACATTCTAGATCTTACATCTGCTTTATAAGTATACCATGTCATTCAAAACTGGAACAAAGCACTTACTGACGAATTCGACATATCTGGTCCCTGGTAAAGAAATTTGTCCAGAGCTACACCAGCACTTTTTACTAGGCCCAACAAAGCCAGCCCGGCCCTCTAATAGTTTAGTAGAGCTCCTGTTACTGAAATGGGGAATGTGCAACCAATCACCATTCTAGCATCTTCCTCTTGGAACACTCTCAGTAAGACTGATTTCTGAGCTTATCACGCATAAATGTTATGTAATGCATTACAAATACCGTTTTTTTTTCAAAATCCTCTTTTTTAACTCTTACAAATGCTGACTGCAAAACGCCTTCTCTCCGGTAGAAATATACGATCATTATGCAAAAGTAAACGTATCGCATATTTTCCATTAACTTTCTTACAATTGCCTTTCACTATCTGCAACCATTTCTTAAATTCCACTGACATTTCATTAAGTCATATCCTGAAAACTACGTTCATGCAACTCAACTAACCCCTTATCCATAATGGAATGCTCACAAACAACTCTAATCCTTTTAAAATTGACACATGTTTAGGCCAGCATACGGGTGAGCCTAAATAAGTTTGAAGAGTATGAGCCTACATGCTTTGACTGATACCCAATTTAATACATTATTAACCAACAAAAGCCTGGTTCCACATCTACGCCAGGAATGTGTGTAATCCTTGTACATGTAAACACCCATCAAATTACAAGCCTCAGTCAGAGCAATGACTCGACTCCCTAGTAAACCTCTATATTGTATGGCTACAATAGAATTCAAATTACTGCCATTTTCATTTGAAACTATTAATCCACTTATGATTATGATAGCCATATCCGTGTCCCCTGTACTGTCTCTACTGCCAATGTTGTTTAAAATTACCCGCTGTCCATAAAAAATTCCATCAAACAAAAGCAAGCAGAACTCCCACTGTTCAAGAGGACCCTTGTTGTCACTTCTTTACCTTTCCAGCCTTCCTCAAATGGAGCCACAGACCTACTTGAACGAGAGCTATCCCTACATACTTGTAAATTCCAATATATAATAACTACCCTTATAGTCTAGAGGAAATGGGGTCGAACCCGGTTTTGTGGTATGGAGAAGGTTTTATTGTTGATTCTGGTGCTCTGACATGCCCTCAGCGGGAATCAGCCGGGTGCCACTCTAGTACTGTTGGGGAAAAAAATTACGGGCCAAAAACAAAATGGCCGCGACCAGGTTTTGTGGCATGGAGAAGGTTTTATTGTTGATTCTGGTGCTCTGACATGCCCTCAACGGGAATCAGCTGGGTGCCACTCTAGTACTCTTGGGGAAAAAAATTACAGGCCAAAAACAAAATGGTCGCGACCAGGTTTTGTGGTATGGAGAAGGTTTTGTTGTTGATTCTGGTGCTCTGACATGCCCTCAATGGGAATCAGCCGGGTGCCACTCTAGCACTCTTGGGGAAAAAAATTACAGGCCAAAAACAAAATGACCGCGACACGGCATATCGCCAATGTTAAATGTCATATCTTTTTCAGTACTGTTGACAGAAAGGTGATCTTTGTGTCTATACCTATGTTTTTGGGGTCAAGGAAGTCATTGCTGCTCACTAATTAAGAGTATCTACCTCAGAAATTGTTTATATTCGTCCAAAAGGGTGCTACTCTGTGAAAAAAACAGTGCCTTTATTGTAGTATGTAGACTTTATTAACATTCAGTAGCAATCCAGATAACATACTGCTTAGTAATCACTAGTTTGGTAACAGATTCATAAATGACAATTTTAGCATAGCCTTGGATTATGGTACATAAGAATGAAGCAATACAATTATGCTTATTAATCAAATGAGGTAATAACTCCTTTTTAAGTGTCACATATGGCCATGACCTAAATGAATTGTGCAATAGTGCCTTGGAGTTATAAACATTAATCTCTCTTCCATTATCACTTTTGTCCCTGCATTATATTTATACAGGTCACATATAATATTAACTATTGCTCCACACTAGTGTCTGATAATGGGTTCTGTAGACAAGTTGCATGAAAGCTTCTGAAACTGGTGACAGAGACTTCAGTTTTGGAGCAATTGAAAGCTTCTGACTTGCCATTTGCCATTTTGTCATCCATACATCATGGCGTGCCTCTGACATGTTTCCGCAACATTTGGAGCCATAACATGTTGCCATGAACAGTGTTGCTTCAGTGACAACATCTTCCATAGAAACATCTTGCTTACCCAACAACTTCAGTGTCTTGCCACTATTAAATGCTTTTAAAGCAGTTGCTTTTCCTATGCCATAAAGGAATGAGGTATTATGACAACCACTTAATGCATGCACTCCAGGATGAAATTCTGCAATATTACTGTGCCTGGTTGCTGTAGCTTTTATATCTACAGTTCTTTGGCCAGCAATGGGACTCTGCATAATCACCTCACAGGTGATTTTTTCTCTGCCCACAGAGCTATACAATATAGTTGCTGATCAACAGTGAATAATGTCACTAACTGATTGCATTGCTGGGGTAGTCTCTGAAACTCATCCATAGCAGTCATAATTGTGTCAGGATCTGAAGGCTTCATATTATGAGGGGAGTATAGATAGCTTTGGTGGCAGGCTTGATGATGTGTCCCAATTTATGAGCCACCTCTGTATTGAATCCATTGTACTCTGGAGCAGAAATTTCTGGTATGATTTTTTTTGAGGAATATGTAGTCAGTCAACTGAGCTCTGTTAAGGGTGATTATCTTAGCAGCCAATATTCGCAGTGGGAGAATGGGTTGACAAGCATAAGCTTGTGGCATATCGGGTGGTCTGGGTCCATTATACCTTTGTACAGTCAATGGGGGTGAATGTTCCATCTGTGAGTCTTCCTTTCTCAGCCTTTTGATTGCAGGAGTCTTTGGATCTTGGATATGATCTGTATTTTCCTGTACTTGTGTTAGAAGCAAGGCTAGTGAATGAGTCAATTTCAGTCCATCAATCCTTGTAAGTTCTTCTCTTTCAAGGCAGCAGGTGCCACTGATTTCTTGAACTGTAACACTTCATCATATGAACACATTATGCCGGATTCTGCACACTGTTCTATAAGTGATTTGTCCCTCATGATGGTTCCAAGAGTTATCTGTAACATTGTTGGTCTGTTGGTGAAAACACTTGTTATGATGTTTCCTATTAGTAAAGCTGCAGTTTGTTATCTAGTCTGGGTGACAACCAGCAAGCAACCTTAGGATCATATCACTGCAAGCATTTGTCGCATCTTCTTGAGTGAGTCGAGTTTGCAGGTGTCTCTGGTGGTCTTTTTCCACAACATTCTTTCTTTTATTGTTTTGCCTATGACTGTTATGCCAACCTCATCACTAGTTTGAGTGAATGAGGAGCTTAACTGCGGAACACAAATATGTTAGCTACTCCCTCTCCTGAGAGTTTCAGCATATCATAACCAAAATGACTGAATAAGTTACTGATGAGGTTTTTACGTGACAGTTTACTGCCTCCATAGTTTGTGTATGCTTCATGGATTTCAATAGAGTTCCATATGAGTGATTTTTTACCCTCCATTTCACAAATCAGTGCACCCAAGGCAGGGTCATCGTGTAGAAGGACATTGAATCTGGTTCCAGCAGCTGCTTGAATATTCTTGTGGCTCATGAAGCGCTTATAACAGTCTTTGTGGTACTGTGTATCTGCTGCATGCAAATCTGTAACCACATCGCTTAATCTAATTCAAACTTCATTGGCCATTTCATCATTACACTCACCACAGGTGAGTAATATCTTCTGCTTGTGGTCTCCTGTTGTTCGACACTGGTATACTTTTCTCCATCTGTCTGTGTGGCGAGGATGCAATGGTAGACACTTCTCACCACAGAATATACAGTGTTCTTTGAAGTTCAATCTCGTTGTGCTCCATCTGCATGATCTTTGGGTGGTACTACTGTTTCTGTTGCAGAGCTCTCATTACTCTTCTTGTGATATATCGTTTGAGATGATGCTCAGAAGTATAAGTAGTCAAACAGCTTTTATGACATCTTATAGAATCTAGACCATGCAATTTATCAGTCAGCCCATCACCACTCCTTATACTACAGTCTCTGATAGTTTGTACTCTAGCAGCGCCACAGTTAATGAGGTTAGGAGAAATGTTGGAGCAATCAAAGAAACATTTATCATCCATGCTTGACCATCCTGTCTTAGCTGACCTGTAACGAAAGAATGTTAAAAAAAATTACCGCCACCAATGAGCATGCAGATTACCATATATTATTGTTATTATTAAAATAGTTTAACCAGACCACTGAACTGACTAATCAGTCTCATAGGGCTGGCCCGAAGGATTAGGATGAAATACCAAACAAAAAAAAAATTAAAGATTGAAAAGAATAAAATAAAATTTCATAAAAATTAAAAGTTAAAATCAGAATTACATAATTTTTTTTTTCCATTAAACGCCGTACAGGCTTCTGTACTCATTATTTACTTGGTTTTGTATTTTGTCTATCAAGTTACACTTAATGAAAGTTGCATTGGGATGACTGAAAGTGTATAAGATTCTGATAAAATTTCCATCGATTTATTCCAAAGGTTGATACTGCTGTTGATTATATTTGACAGTCACACAACACATGTTTGACTTTGTCAACACTTTGCATTCTGGGCATTTGGGAGGAGCCATGGACCGTTCATCAAGTGTCCATGTGTCAAACGAGTGTACCTATTCGCAGACGCGTCAGAATTACTTGTGTGTGTCTCTCTGACATGAGCTCCACTTTCCAACGCTGGATTTTATCTACTTCATCTATTATTTATAGGTTCCTCGTTCCACATATTTTTTGCCATTTATTTATAATGATTGTTTTTATATCCTTATGTAATCACTAATTGTGATTTTCACATTTGCTCTTGCCGTGTGCAGACTGCTTCTTAGCTGCTTTTATCAGCTTCTTTTCATTTCTTTAACCCTACATGGGCAGGGATCCAACATATTTCAGTATTTTTCCCATTATTATACAGTTTCTAGAGTTCATATTTAATTTCCTGTACAATATTATTTTTCGAGTAGTAACCTTGAACGGCTTCTATAGCGCTTCTTGAGTCGCTAAAAATCACAAAATTATTGAGTGATACTTGCTTTATGATTTTGGTGGCTACTGCGATTGCACACAACTCTGCTGTGAAGACTGAGGGATTATTAGGCAAAGATAACTTGATGATCTGCTCCTGAAATACAGCTGCATATCCTACTCCATATTGTGATTTAGACTCATCTGTATAAATCGCGTAATGTGAATGTTTTAGTCTTATATGATCTTTGGTTTTTTGTCTATGGTGTTCTGGGGTATATGAGGAGCTTTTTGATAAATATTTCAACTGAGTGCAAGTCCTTATTTTATTCATAGTGCAATAGGGTGGTAACTTCACTGTTGAAGATACTTGTATATTTCTCCATGTTCAGCGGACTCAAACAATCTATTAGCTCTAATTGGGAAAGGAGGTGGATGATTGTTTATAACATATCTCTTAGACTCAAATAGGATGTTTTGTTGGTGAATTACTTGCCTTGGATTCTAATGCATCTCTTTCATTGTTATGAACTCTCTATGGAGGAACAGTGGCAGTTCGCTGCATCTTCGACTTGTACTGAAGAGACTGGTGAGGATCTAAATGTTCTGTGCATGTTCTAGTCCTATTGTGAATTGATCTACTATTTTCAGTGCTGCTTCTGACGTTGAACCATATATTTCACTTCCGAAGTCAATGATTGTTAACACTGTTGCTTTATCCAGTATGGTAAAAGTATGTCTATCAGCCCCCAAATTTGTGTGTGATAGTTTTTTAATTAGACTTAGCGCCCTTTTCATTTTGATTTTATGTAAGTTATATGGGCTTTCCAATTCAGGTGTGCATCAAATATTAATCCTAAAAGTTTTGCAGTTTGGTTAATTGGTATATTATGGTTTCTGATTTTCAATTCTATTTCTTCACCTTTTTTCCAATTTTTTATTTTTATAAAACATGATAGCTTGAGTTTTCTCTATGGAAAGCCTAAAGCCTACAGATGAGGTCCATTCATCCATTTTTATTATGGTTTTATTAATCATCTGCCTGCATGCTTTATGCGTGATGCTGTATAATATGGCAAAATCATCCATATATAGGTTACCTTAATGCTTGACCGGTAAAGATGTTAACAGATATCATTAATTGCCAATGTAAACAGACTATCACTAAGGACGCTTCCTTGTGGGCCTCCATTTTCAAGTGGGAATGTTTTTAAAAAAAAATCTATTCTCACTTGAAAATTGCCATCAGTCATAAAGGTTTTAATAAATTTAGGAAGATGGCCACGTATATTAGTATTACGTAATATTTTTAATATTACGTACCTCCATGTAGTGTCGTACGCCTTTTGAATGTCACAAAAGACAGCTACTTAATTTGCTTTCTTTCAAATCCTCTATGTATGTGGTCTTCCAAATTAGATAGAGAATCTAATGTAGATCGATTACGTTGTGAATCAAACTGGGAAGGAGTTAACATTTTATTTTCACGTATACCATGTGTTGATGCACATTTTCCAACAACTTGTAGACAACTTGTTAAAGATATTGGTCTATAATTGTTCACATTGTTATGGTCTCTCTTCCAGGCTTTTGCAGAATTATTATGTGTACTTCGCCATTCATCTGGAAACAAGCTTCTGTGCCATAAATGATTGTAAAGTTTTAATAAATATGATTTTGCTAAAGGTGCTAGGTGGCAGATAATTTCAAAGCAAATATCATCATCTCCAGGAGCAGATTTATTGCTGTTCAAGAGAGCATATTCCAGCTTTTCCATATTGATTTTCAAAATTAAGTATTATATATCCTGCTTTATTCTTTATTTTTCTGAAATGTTTGTCCAAATTTTGGTCGCTACTTATTTCGGCAAAACTTTCCCCAAGTATGTTACTAATTTCGAAGGGATCTAAAAATTTTTGCCATTGTCTAAAGGATGTTTCGCTTGTTATTTTCGATACATAAACCTCCAAGATATTATTTTACCTTTTATGACGTCCTTTCTGAATTTAGCTGATATTTATTATATAAAGGTTTTAATGCATCTATTTCTAATAGTAGAACTAATATATTTTCTTCCAAGAATGGTTTTGATTTATTTATTTTATTGAATCTTTCTGTTTGGAGCATCTAACCTTCTTTATTAGTTATGTTTTTCATACTAATTCAGATAGATCATATGACCAAATTAGGAACTTCATGTTTTTATTATGGAGTTTTGAATGAGGGAATAGCTTTGTCTGCTGTCTTTTTTAATGAAGCCACAAAGAATTCGTTTGTCTCATTGGGATTTCTCAAATAATCGTATGGCGGTTTATTTCTGGTGTGCAAGTTAAAAATGTCCCAATCTACTTTTTGCATGTTATAATGTGGAGAGTATGGTTTCGGTTTATTATTAAATAAGGATATTATTATGGGAAAATGATCACTTGAATAGGAGTCATCACAAGTATTCCAGTTTAGTTTGTCAACTATATTTGTTGTGCAAAGGGTGACATCTATAGAGGAAAATGTTCCATGAGTTTTTGAGCAGGACGTCTTTACTTCGTTGTCATTCAGACAACAGAGATTATTAGTGTTCATCAAGTTTTCTATTTTTTCTCCATCTTTATCTGGTGTAATGTTGTTATAGCCCCGTATTGGTTATGCATTGAAATCTCCTACACTAATATGGGATTATTAAAATCTTACATTATAGCATACTTAGTCAATTTGCTTAGGCTAGCATACTTAATAATACTCAAGAAATTACTTTCATTACTTGCATTGTCTGAAATTAAAGTCCACTGTAATTTACATTTATTTTTTAGACTGTGAGTATATCTATTATAGATATATTGCACTTTAAAATTATTCACTTATAAAATATGGCTAGTGGTGGATATTTCTATATTTGTAGCTCAGGCCTTTGAATGTGCAGGCACATATAATGCTCTATTTAGCTTACACTTTATCAAGCTGTTGACTCAAAAGCACTAGCATTTAACCATTTTATGTCCATTGAATTATAGCAGAATCTGATTTTAAATAGTAACATGAGAGTATTTAATTGATTTTGTTAAATTATTTTAGCTTATTTTTTATTATATTACAAGTTAAATTTATATTTTTGCAGGTCTTGATTCATTTTTTGTTTTGTTTTATTTTAAACTTTCGTTAAATCGTTACATTTTTACTATCTTGATTTAATTTTTCCATTTTGATTTTTCATAACACATTCGGCCAACACTGATATGTTTTTCAGTAATATTCTATGTTCAGTACACATGCAAACCTCTCCATGAGATTTGATGTTTGTTTTTTCCTGTCTCCTATACCCCATGAAATTTCTATGGTGTGTTGGTTAGCTTTCTTTAGTTATAGTTTTATTTGTGTACATTGTTTCTGAAAAGCATTTACTACAACCACACATGTCTTCATGTTCATTAGTTTGTTGTTCCTTCTTGGTTTTTCTTGTAGTGCCTGGTAATTGGTGATGGGTGAATTTCTTTGCTTTTATCGTAGGCTATCTGTGTGTTTGCTCATTTCACCTTGATTCTTGTGATTCTGCTCCCAGAGGTATTATTGTTACCATGGGAGGCAGTGGAATGTTTGGTTTAGTGTTCTGTTTCTGAACTTAGTTTTTAAGAGATTATGGGTTATTTATCTTTTGCCAGTTCTGTTTGGTGGAATTAGTGGGGTCTTATCTGCTGCCTCTTCCGAGTTGTGTTATCCATTTTGTTACATTCTTGTGATTTTAATTCTTCTTCGTCTTTCTATGCGTCAATATCTGTATCTAATTCTTGGTAAGGAGGTAAATCTATTGTCAACTGTGATACTGTCATTGTTGTACGAAATCTCCATAGACGAGCTCTTTTGATCATGCATTTTTTTTTTTAGTGGTATTTCTTGATTTTTATTGCCATTCGCTTCAGTTTGGGTATTGTTTGATTTTGAAGTATCTGCATACCTAAATTTCTTAGCTGTCATTCAACTCTCTCACTTTCAGTTCTTAACTTTGCTCTCTAATCGACAGTCCAGTTCATTCTGTAGTAATTTAAGTTCGATATTGTAAATATAGAATGCACATGTTTTAGATCGGCATGTTCTAGCCACAATTTATATTTTGCTTGGTCACAGTCCCAGTGTGTTTTATGTTCTGCGAACTGCAACAGGCAATATCTAGAAAAAATTTCTGCATCTATTGTATGGTCATTATTTGCAAACAAACTTATTGTATGGTTTGTGAACATATACTTAGAATCTGCTTTAATGGAATTATTTTTATTTTCAAGGGCAAGGTTTGGCCACTGAACTTATTTTTGCTATTTTGATAGATTTATTTTTGTTCCTTCCGCTGGCTTGAGACCTCATATAGTTCGGCAGTTTCAACATTGCTTCATCTTTTCTGTAATGAATCTAGAAACATTGATCTGTTTTTATTTCTTCTTCTAGATTTGGTAATATCACTGTGCCTTGTACACCGTTCATGGTACTACTCATGACGCTTATATTTTTATGTTCTCTATGTTTTTAATATTTTGATAATTTTCTGACTGGGTTCTGGTTGTTGTTTCAACCAGCCATTCCCTTTTTTGTGATGGGCATCGGTTCAACAAGTAATTTTCCAATTTTAGTAAGGATATGTCTTGCTGGTTTGTAGATTCAAAAAACCTTGACCAGTTTGGATTCTCCAAAAGCGAATCAAAGTGAACCAAGGTTGAGTCTGGTCTATATTCTCTTTTATTAGTCTTTTAGGCTCCAAAGGGCCCACAGTTGAAAAGTTTGAACTATTTTTTGTTCCTTTTTTTGTTAGGGACACAGGCACAGAAACATCTGGCTTAAAGGAGAATAGTTCCATTGCAACAATGCCAGGTCCTCCTTTTACAGGGACATCCTTCCTCTCGCATGCGTCATCAACATTTGGAGAATTTTCAGTCTCCAAGGTGGGTGCAGAGGTTGTCATCTGTGCCAAAACAGTATCATCAGAGGCCCAAATTTCGATTCTTTATCGTTACTATTCATAAAGATCGAATAGAAAGAAAAAATAATAAGTAAACTCTGAAAAACTTATTAAAAGATATCATTAGCTTTTCATGGGGTTTATTCTTCCAATTAATGGCAATAAGTAGAGAGCCGACTCCCAAATGTCCGCCCCTACCCACCCCACAGGATGGCAGCACAATGCTTAATTAGAGTGACCCAAGTGTAAGCCAAACCTGCTTGCTAGGACCGAGAGTATTACAAGAATACAATCATCCCCACCCTAATCGTATCATGGGCAAACTGGATAGAATGCTGAAAGTTCTATCTCCAGAACCAGATCCCACTGGAATCCGTGGTCTAGCCCTAAAGAATAGTTCTGCCTTTGAGCTATCAATCTGATAACTCTCAGGTCCAAATATTATCGGGCAGTTGATGATCCCACCACAGTTCTCACTATTGAGCTTCGGATATAAACCCATTCCCAACTATGATATCTTTTCCTGTTTATCAGGTCCAATAAATTTGAGTAAAAGTGGAAAATTCCACAAAGATTAATCCAAACGAATATACAATGGCATATGGGGATTTGGATTCTGAACCTGGGAACAGATTCCTGGGGTTCAAGAGCCCCTCACGTCAAGGTGATCCCAAACGAGGGAGGATTATCATATAACCATGATTTTTTCTGCATACCTTGAAATACGAAACTAGTAGGATCAAGGACTTCCTTGACCCCAAAAACAGGTATAGACACCAAGATCACCTGTCTGTCAACAATACTGGAAAAGATATGTGACATTTAGCATTGGCGACACGCTGCGTCGCGGCCATTTTGTTTTTGGCCCGTAATTTTTTTTCCCCAAGAGTGCTAGAGTGGCACCTGGCTGATTCCTGTTGAGGACATGTCGGAGTACCAGAATCAACAATAAAACCTTTTCCATAACACAAAATCCCAAAATGCCATTTGGCAACTGGACTATAAGTCCTAGAAGCTATTTTGTTTGACAATACGCCAGTGCTATCCCGTTCACCTTTTTTGTAACAAGGTAAGATGGAATTCACTACACTCATTACACATTTTCTTTTCTACATTAACGAGCATAGAGACCACTTCGAAGGTAAGAAAAAAAAAATTAAATCTATCAAATTTAATGTCTTAACCTTACCTTGGCGATTCATATCGTTTAATCTGACAGTCGTTTAGACAAACGCCGATCTCTACAATGCATAACATGAAGGCATGACACCAACCGGTTCGACACTATCACAGGTAACTTGAAAGGTCGTAGTCTTAAACACTGCTAGAGCTTCAAGTATTCAGAACTTGTTTAGAAGGCCAGCATATTGCGAGGTCTTTCCAATCCTGACTGCGTTTTGTACAAATTTCGTAAAATTATCAAGTTGCATTATCTATGTCTTCTTCATGCCATCCTTCATACTCCTAATTTTAAAAAGCCTTTTTTTTCCCTAGATTGATGACAACATCAGTTGGTAAAGAGAGGTCCTTCTCCTAGAAGTGCCAAATCTTGCTCTAAGAAAACTTCTTGCATGGTTGAAACTTAGCTCTTCCTGGCCAGGCATAATTAAAGAATCGTAGACAAGATGGCCACAAGAAACAAAGAGTTTTTCGGTCTAATATCTTCCATACCTCATTAGTCTGAGGGACAGGAAAAAACCAGTCTTTTCTGATCATGTCCCATTGAATTTCTTCAGCAAAGCTTAAGCTAACAAACAATTTTTTTTAGATAGTCCGATCAAAGAGGTTCAACCTGGAGGTTCCGAAAATGCCTGGTGCAGAATAACTACAGGCAGATGCAATCATCTTAAGATATTGAGCCAATTAGATGATATCCTGTGACTTGTAATCCAATAAGAACCATCTTTCCAAGGCAGGAGTAATATATAAATATTATTCCATTATTCCATTCATTTGTAAATTGTTTTTGAAATCGTTTAAACTTGTTATGCTGTTTCCCTGTTCACGGTACCTAACATCGTGCATGGTACTCATAGTTTGTTTCCTTGGATGTGTATGTGAAAAGAACATACATCACAATCGTGTGTTGGCAATAAGAAACAAGAAACAAAGACAAAAGTACTTAGTGTAAATGCAAAAGTACTACATTTATCCTTGTGCGTGCTTTAGTACGAAAACAAAACCATGAAGCAACCACACTACCTGTGCATCTTAAACAATGCATTCTTGTATGTTTCGTGTGCGTGGATTGAAAGAGCAGTTTAGCTACAATTTATTTGCCTTATGAAAATGATTTCTTATAGCATTACTTTTTGCAGTGCAGTAATCCTGACATAACATGGGTAAAACTATTGCAAAGTTTATTAATGAAAAATTTCATAATAAGTTAAAAATCTTGTTAGAAATGCTGGTACTTTTCTGCTTATCTGTGTTTTATTAAACAAAGGTAGCTTGAAATAGAGCTGGACTGTTAAAAAGACTTTAATGCACACAAATTTTCGGTTTATTCACAACTGTTAACTCGACGCTGGGAGAGAATATGGCATGACAAGCTCGTGACTTAGACGAACTTTTCCTGATTAGCTGGAAAGAAATCTCCCAATTCTTCACTTACTGTAGCGAAAGCTACGGTTTCATTCAGATTTTACTGAAATTATCAAATACGATTCTTTTTTGGTATATTGCAAAGTTTGAGCTCTGAGGCACGTATAGAAAAAAATATATCATTATCGTCGAAGAATATCAAGAGAGGAAATGTTCGGACATAATACCCGGGCACTGCATCCTTTTAGACGATGACCAAAATATCTGCCATTTCTTGGACGTTACAGTTTTGGAACTCCTATTTCCTATGCCATTTTGCGTCCAAGCGCACAAAAGGTCCATTATCGCGATTTGAATTGTGAATAACCTTCATGGATCTGGGGTTCTCTTCACAATATAAACCCAGTGACCGACGGTAGATAAAGATAAATGGTTTGTAAGCTCTTTTAAAAAAAACTGACTCCATTTTTAGTCATGATTACATGAATTTACATCAGTAAATGAAATCCACTTCAGAAATGATCTAGTTCGAATTGTTTCATCTGCAGGCATTCAATTGCTGTGGATATATAACAATGTGCTCTACAGAGGAAATTACATTGCTGTCATGAACAGTCGATAAAATGCATTCTTCTAGTGGCAAAGAGGACTGACAACGTTAAACATATATATTCAGAAAAAGTTATGGTATTTCAAAACAAACGTGAGATAGAAAGAGGCCAATGTTTGACAAAATATCATCCATGAGACAACCGTAACTAATGTTTTATTTACACAAAGTCATAATTAATAAAAAAAAAAAAAAGATTCCATATGCAATCAATTGTAAATCTTTATTAAAAAAAAAAAAAGTTTATATGTCATGGTGTTTTGATTAGAATTCTGTAAAATTCAAAAAAATCCTGAAAATATAGCATGTATTGTTTTCTGTAAATGACATGCAGCAAATGGATAAGCTAAAATAAAACGCAGTAAAAATAATAACTGCGATTGCTTTTAGTTTTTCTTTCATTGTTACAAACACGTAGCTCAGCCAAACGGACATTAGTAACAAACTTCCCAATTACCCGCAAATGTTTACAATTTTCTGGTTCAATGGAATTACATGAATATTTCACTGGGTAAGACTGCTTGTCCTCCTGTCAAACGTGAATGCAACAGGACAAATTCAGGAATGCCTCGACAACATTCTGCAGGTTTTTTCGATTCATTATCCTCCTGCAGGAATGGATGGCCTGGTTGTAGGAGAATTTATTTTTCAGTTTGTTTCTGAGTCAGAGCATGTTCCATTCTTTCCATTTTCTGCGCTTTTCTTTTTCTTTTTTCTGTTCGGCTATAAATTCAATTAATATTATTAATTACGGAAAATAGGAAAATTATCATTGAATATATTCCTTGCTTTGAATGGTTTAGTTTTTAAGAAATATGCTAAATAGTTCAATTCAAACTAACTCGATGAACTGATTATTTTAACCAATCTTTAAGGCAAAACAGCTGTTGAAAAAATTATAGGAAAATTTAAATAATTTTATTGTTGAATAATCTAAAAAGAAACGCAGATACTATTTTGCAATATCACATACGTTTGAAAATATCATGAGATTATATATATATATATATATATATATATATATATATATATATATATATATATATATATATATATATATATATATATATATATATATATATATATATATATATATATTGAAATATCTATAAATACTTCTCACCTCGCTAATGTTTTCCTTTTGAACAGTCACAGCCTGAGCCCAAGGAGGCAAGCCTTCAGCTCCTGCTTGTTTTCCAATTTGAAAATGACAATAGATTCGTCAGAGTCCAAAGTACCCTTCCATTATACTCCTCATGTGCCTCACTAAAGCGTCACTCTAAATTTACCTCTATGATCTGTTGGACGAAGATCTATTGCAGATAACACCTTGTCCCTGGGATACACACAAACAGAGGTCTAACGGCCTCCGTGCACCAGTAAACTCTCTCACCTGATCTGCCCAAGGCACTGCAAACCGGTAGTTTGGGGAGGTCATAAAAGGCCA
>NC_089785.1:1361896-1366896 GCF_040412425.1 Macrobrachium rosenbergii
TATATATATATATATATATATATATATATATATATATATATATATATATATATATATATATATATATATATATATATATATATATATATATATATATATATATATATATATATATATATATATATATATATATATATATATATATATATATATATATATATATATATATATATATATATATATATGTATATATATATATATATATATATATATATATATATATATATATGTGTACATATATATACATATATATATATATATATATATTGTTATTGTTACGAAGTGATCAAGCACCTGGTTATTACACAAATAATAATACCAAAAGTTACCTCACATCGACCAGATACTTGAAACCTCATAACAAAGATGTTTGACTGATTTCTAAAGGTACAGTGATCCCATAAAACTTACTAATCACTTGAGAAAATCTATGTAACTTTATCAAGTTATGGGTGAGGCAACAATTAATAAATTATGTCCAGACTAGTGGAAAATGGGTATCGCTTCAACAAACACTGTAGCTTTCTCTCTGGTTCTATTTTACCTAGCTAAGTCTCAGGTGAACAAACAGATACATCACTTACCTTGTACACATTCACTAATGTCTCTAATTACTGGTGGTCAAAATGAAATGCTGTGTTTTAAAAAACTTTAAACAAACAGGTTTATTTCTAAGTTCAAAAGTTATATGCAGAGTTCACAATCTTAAAAGATTTATTATTAATTAACCACAGTATAAGATTTAAGTATTTCTTAATCAAGTTTAATTCACAAAAACTTTAATTTATTAAGAAAGCAATTTGTTTAGGTAACATTCAAACCATTAACTATCACTCAAGTTTTAAGCATATATCTGATTAATTAAACACAAACATTCACCAAAATATTACTGACTGGAATCCACATAAATATTCTCTAAAATCTCAGTAATAAGTAGGCACTAACAAAATGTTAAGAAATCACCAGCAGAAAACTTTGAAACACAGTAATTATAAAATTATAGTAATATGATAACACAGACATATAAGAATGACATATGCAAAAATGGAAATATACCAACCACCAAAAAATATGCTTAAATATTATATCAATCTTTCAAAAGATTACTTAACTTTAAAAAAGAAAAAGTTAAACTCAAGTCTCTCTAAGACTTTCTCATAGACAACACTGCCCAGTCACAAAGAACTCTACAAATATATATAATTTGCAGCAAGACACACTAGAACTCGCAATAAGAGATATGTTCATCTCTTATCAAAATAATTCTCTTTCACCTAGAACATCACTTTAACTCTTAACATAACAAAACCCAGTAAACACCACATTACCTTTTGTAAAAATGTACCATCACACACTTTACACAATACTTGTATAGCACAAATACCTTGGAGCACCTCTTATAAGATGAATACACTCCTTGGGTGAATTTAACAAAACTTTTACCAATATTATAGTAACCAGTAAACAGTAATTGAGAGAGAGTGTGACAGGGCCTATTGCCAGGAGCCCCTGATCCTAACTGCCTGACTCTGGATCAGCACTGCACTTTTAACTCCAACAAGCCCTCCCAGAATACATGATACATAAAGTATACATACATTCATTATACATACAGGTATACACATGTATGTATAGAATACATACACGGCTGGAGCTTCGAGCGCCTTATCTATGACTGACCTTTTCTGGGAGACTCACACACCTGAACAAACAAAAGGAAGTGCTTTTAGACCCAAAACTGGTTGGTTGTCAACATGTCATCTCCAACTCTCTTAATGTTCCTCATTCCATTACTCAGTTTACAAAAAAGAACAAGCACAGACACAGCTAATAAACATGGGTTAGGCATACAGAACAAATGTATAATAGGCAATTCGCCGCTAACTGTCAACTCATCACGATAATAAAAGAGGGCTCGCCTTCCTCTAAGCGCGAGTTACTGGACACTTGTGTAAATAAGGAAGCGATAAGATCTTGCCCTTTCTCTCCACAACACAGCCCATTAAGAATTCGAGTTAACAACACGCAGTATACGTATTAATATACTAAACAAATGGAAAAACACATCAAGACATTGTAAGATTACATGATATACAATTTATCTGCAAGAAAAGACATTTTAAAGTTACATCTTCACAACAAATGACGAATCTGGAAGCAAAACATCAAAATTTTCACAGAGACATATAAACACTTGTAAATTGGTTATATATATTATAACACCTTATAATAATGTATATGCATATTTGCTAGAGACTGATTCCTAGGAAATCTGATCCTCATAAGGAACAATCAAACAAGCGCTGTAGTCAACACTTCTATTCCACAGGAACCTTTTGTCTTCAAAACATTAAGTAATTTTTGACCTAAAATAGAAGCAGAACACCAAGACAGGAAATTTTATACTAGTAAAGTACAAATCAAGGGAAGGTCACACTCAAGAATAAAGCATTTGTTTTTTTTATGAACTATGTTATCATCAATAAAAACACACTACTCAGAAAAAAACATAGCTTTCTTCATTACCTAAATAGCAAACATGAAAATATAAAATTTACTTTAGATAGGGACGTTTGCATATGTTGAAACCACACATTGTGCATATCACCCATTCTGACAGAATTTACAACAGTGAAAAAAAAACAGGGAAGGGCTCTTATCAGGAAATATAGTTATCCCTGGATTTCCGGATTTATCGCAGTTCGATGCTATCAACTGTATTTTATTCTAACTTCATGCAAATTCTGGAAACACATTTCCACCTGGAGCCTCGCCGTTCCGATGTAGCTTTGACGTTTCATTTCTTCAATATATCTCTTAAATCAGTTTCTTGATATCATAATGCTTTCGCGAGATACAATGTAAATGCACAAATGTCAGTGAAGATGGAGAGGCTAATATTAAAAGGAAAGCAGAGGGGCATCGTCAACCAATGTTGATGTTTATTTATGGAAATCAAAGGAGAGTCCTCCTTTCAAGAAAACAGAATTCAAATTGATAAAAGCTTTATGCCTTTCCAACAGCGAACATTCAAATTTCAGACAATAAAATGTTTTACGTCCTTTGTTTGGCTTTCTTTTTGTTATTGTTTGCTCTCTCTTCCCTCTATAGCCAGCGACCTTTCCTCGTCCTCTGATCTCATTGTTCTGAACTGTCATCAGAGGCGTTTGTTACAAACGTCAGTTTCAACACTTCCCATGACGGAAACATTGGAGAAGCGGATGAGTAACCGCCTCAATAAAACGGTATGTTTTGCCATTCTTGCTTTATAAGGCAGTAAGGGCGCTGAGTATCTCCATAATTCACCATTATTTTCTTCTGAGGCGTAGCCCTGTTACCAATTATCTCGGTTCTTTAGCAGTATCTATAACTGCTTGACTTTTGAGTGTTTTCATTTTAGGGAGTTTTTAGGCAGACTTTCATCGATGTGTATTTGGATATCCCTTATATTTAATTTTTATTCTTTTATTTGATTAATCTATATATATAACTAGTAAAAAAATGCGCTGAAGTTTCTTCGGCGCAATCCAATTTTCTGTACAGTGTACAATACTGTATGAGCCACAGCGCATGAAACTTTCAGCCTAGGCCCTGTGGTGGCCTGCCCTATAGCGTTGCCAGGGAAACGATCATCGCTAACTTTAACCTTAAATAAAATAAAAACTACTGAGGCTAGAGGGTTGCAAATTGGTATGTTTGATGATTGGAGGGTGAATGATGAACATACCAATTTCCAGGCCTCTAGCCTCAGTAATTTTTAAGATCTGAGGGGGAGACAGAAAAAGTGTGGACGGACAGACAAAGCCATCTCAATAGTTTTCTTTTACAGAAAACTAAAAATGTGTGTGTGTGTGTGTGTGTGTGTGTGTGTATGTATGTTAGTATGTTCCAGCAAAACTCTGAAACATATTGAGCAATTTCAACCAAACTTGGTGTACATATGACTTACTAACTGGAAAAGACTATTGTGGGGGTAAGGTATCACTAGCACCAAAGGGCACCAAAGGGGGTGGGGGTGGGAAGGATGTCCCTGAAACGGGCCTTGTTCTGCCTGTAGACTTAGTAACTAAATAAACTCTACGGGTTTATCATACATTATTTCACTATACATATGACTTACTATCTGGAAAAGAATACTGTAGGGGTAATACATCACTGGCACCAAAGGGGGTGGGGATGGAAAGGGAGTGAAATGTAAAATTAACCAACAACGACAGATATGTCTAATCCATAGTTTTCGTGATTGTTGAGATGAATAATGCACTTTAAGTCAAAGCTCAGTCCCGATATTCCTATCGGGACTGAAGGGTAAGAAGGGGTGAAATATAAAATGCCAAAAATGTTGGGCAATGTAATTAGAAAGGGAGAGGGTGAAACAGTTTTTATCCCATGGATACCACTCATTCCGACGGCTCTCCTTTTTAGCTGCAACAGATTGCAATTTCCAGTGAGACTTGCGTTCTCGATCACGATCAACAAGGCACAGGGACAGCCTATTAAGTACTGTGGAGTTGATTTGGGATCGTGATGTTTTTCCCATTGACATCCGTATGTTGCTTGCTTAAGGATGGATTCACCCAAGAATTTATTTATTCTTGCTTCTGATGGTAAAACTAAAGATGTTGTTTACAATCAAGTTTTGTGTTAAAGTAGCATTATAGTGGATGTGTGGAAAATTTTACTTTATAATTTGTATACTCTATTTATATATTTAAAAACCTATTAATAAAAATTCTTTCATATTACACTATAGATAGGTTTGATTCCTTTTCCTATCTAATAGAAGGTTAGTATAAATAAATATCAGGGTGTATTATATGTTTTGGATGTGTTCTAGCTTTGGGTGTATTCTGTGATCTTGGTGTGTTCAACACTTTGAGTTTTTATCGTGCAACAGCTGGTACGTTAGCTAGTAATCGATATATAAAAATGGATGTATTTATGTGTGTATGTTCCAGCATAACCTTTAAATATATGTGTGTGTATATATATATATATAT
>NC_089785.1:1369396-1401896 GCF_040412425.1 Macrobrachium rosenbergii
TTCTTGGTTCCGCGACAAAGTTTCTCAGTTTAGTTCGATTGAACTGCCTTTAAACTGAATAGGATGGCCTAGGTTTTGACGTGACTGTTTTCCTTAACACGTAAAAGAATAAGAATTAAACAACGAAAATACTTGATTAGGTATTTACTGATATTTGGCTTACAAAATTACTAATATGAATATACATGCTTTGTTAATTATGTTAAGCATATGTTACTTTATTCATTATTTATATAGAACACAGACACCGTTATTTTCATAAGGCAGTGCTGTCAAAATAAACAAGATCAAGTTTAATAAGCAAAGAACTAATGAATGGCTTATGCGTAAGTTCATACACAAACAATCCCATGTAGAGATAGTCAAAAAGATATATTGTTTCCAGTGAACTTTGTTGAAGAAATGGGCTATTAATACAAGACGCATGATGGAATTGCATTTTGAATCTATAAGTAGCATGGTAAATTATATAACCATTATTTTGCCTCATTTTCCACAGCCACGGAAATCCAGCTTTCTTTGCCTCCAGTTTCAGAAACCCAACCTTCGACTTGTAGACCACAAAAATTCGGCTTTGGTCTAATGCAGCTGCCGCAAAACTAGGCCTGCTTCTGCAGGCACAGAGTTCCAGCGTTCATCACCCGTAGATGTAGCACATTCGGAAACCCTGGTCTCTACCTTTAGATCCAAATATATCCTGGTTTCGTTGTCTGCAAGTACAGAGACTTAGGTCTAGACTTCTAAAGCCACAAATTTCAAGACTTCGTCTCATATACTCGTAGTTCCAGACGCTCAAAGAACGCAGAGGCTCATGATCATTGTCTTTACAGTTGTGACTGAATTAGGTTATCAAAAACGAAACGTTTTTCTATTAGAATTTCGGTGACGTCACCACCTATATATCTGCTTCTAGCCTGAATAAAAGAGACGATGTTTATTTCTGATGGGTTGGTTAAATCCAGTTACCTCACATACTGAAGGCTTATGTGTTATATGTTACATTCACAAACCTTCTGTAAGTTACTTAAGCATTTTAACTGGAAAGGCAATTTCATGCTTATAGTAGTAGCAGTGAACATGTGACGAAATTTTTTATAACAGATTTATACAACGACTAGCTTCAGAAACTATGCAATAACGTACACTCATCCCATATAAGGTTTTTCATTTTAGGGTTGATCTAATAAGAAATTTCATTGGCTCCACTTTATGATCTAATCGCGTTAAAAAAACACAAATGCTTCTATTCTAATGTCATGAAAATAAAGATTTATTGTGTATACATATTCCTCCAACGTTGGATAATTAAAATTCATTTTCATTCAGTGCAAAAAGGTGCATTCTTTAGAAGTAGCTCTACGGAAATTTTAGTTAAATGTTATGGAAACGGAATATCATTAGCAATTTTCCTTGTTGTTCGCATGACATAAAATTCCATAGCGACAGTGTTCTTCTACCCAGCAAAGAGTGTTCTGCTATTTTCGTGAAACTGTTCTCAGTAAAAGTAAAATCTTCTCAACAGGCGGAATTCCGTCACATCATCACATAAAATTGCCAACCTTCATCCTAATGACATAAAAGATCACATAACAACACTTCATCTAAGAACAGAAATATTGCCATTTCAGTAAGCAAAAGCAACCTACATTGTTACTTAATCCCTGTGTATTACAAGTGCCATAAAATAAGGATCTCTCTCTCTCTCTCTCTCTCTCTCTCTCTCTCTCGTTATAGTTTGTCTACCAAATATCAAACAGCAAAAAGGAAGAGATTTTTGTACAACAAAACACGCCTCTCATGCAAAAAAAAAAAAAAAAAGAAAGAGGCAGATGGTATTTAACATATACCGTCCTGAAATTCAAAAAAAATTCGTCTTGAATTATTCCTTTCAATTTCCAAGCGAAAACTCAAGGAAGAAAAAGATGTACTTGCTCATTTCCCTTTTGCCAACCATAAAGTCAGCGTGTGTTCTTCCTTTCAGATGGTACTCTCTTACTTTCTAGAGAAGGAAGAAGGGAATAAATTGTAAAACTTTCTCAAGAAAACTCTATAAAATTATAGCCTTCATTTTCCAGTTTCTACGATTTTGGCCTCTTGCTTGAGTTTTTTTTTTTATCATTGTATCCTCGCAGACGAGACCTTTAAGATGAAAACAATAAAAACCATTTAAAAGTATTTTTACTTTCATAGTTCATTGCAAACAATAATCCCGTTAAAAATAGACCCTCCGTGAAAATACAAAAAAAAAAAAAAAAAAAAATCGAAATGAAGGAACAGCAACCATGAAAGATTTTAATCAAATAGTTCCAGAATAAAGATCTAATAGAGCAGCAGTTTGTCTTTGGAAATGCCCTGCTATACTGCGAAGTGAAGATGTGAGGGAATATTATTGGTATTCCTCTCTCTCTCTCTCTCTCTCTCTCTCTCTCTTACACACACACACACACACAAGCACATTAAAACACACGTACACAGACACAATGAGCAGATCAAGGATAATATGTAAAAAAATCAACTTTGGATAGTGATTTTACGTTGTCACTTTCTAAATATGAATCGAATAAAATCACACTGCTTCCAAAATTCCATGTATAAAATATTTCCTTCATCCAGTTGCTACTTTCGCACAGTTTCGAGAATTCGAAAGTCTCTCCGCATCTGTTCTATTACTATTCTGGGCTTTGAACTCTAAAGTACCTGCGAGTGTAGGTGCGTGACAGAAATTCAATGATCAGCGCCTTTTATTTCATAATATTTCTGTCTGGATTTCTCGAACTGGTGAGAAAATTTTGATGTATTCAGCGAGAGTGCAAAGCCTCGGTCTCTCGATTAACCTTTGGCAGATGTTGGTGAGACTGAAATAAAAATTTTGCCACTTATTCACACTTGGCATATTACTATTCTCAGCGCACAAGAATACGATGATACCTTTATACCCGCGTTTATGCACACGCATGCACACACACATACATATATATATATATATATATATATATATATATATATATATATATATATATATATATATATATATATATATATATATATATATATATATATATATATATATATATATATATATATTCATTTATTTGTATATATCGTCCTTAGTTGTGACACGTTCGTTAGAAATTCAACAACGATGGTTCGGATGAAGAGTAGGAAACATTAGTAGCTCTGCGGCAATTTCCTGAGAAAACAGCGTCAGGATGTGCCAGGGGGAATTCTGGAGAAGAAACAAAAGAATCGTCGTCTAGTGGAACGGGAAGGATTGCTGGCCCTGTTGAAGGTGTCTCAAAATCTGCGATTTAGAAGCGTTGATCCGTTACAGAATCCAAGTACTTATTATCGTTGTTGGAAAAATGTATGCCTGAATCTTAAATGCCCAGTCTGATTCGTTTGACTGTTATATCCAAAGCATTACATAGAGGGCAAGGGGAAAGAACTTTACTCTTTTTTAGCAGAGTAATGCAAGTCTGTTTTTTTTTTTTAAGCAGCATGTTATAGCATTAGAATAAGCGTTGTAGTTCTCTGAAGTGATTTAAAGATATAAGACTTCTAATTTGCTGTTTTTTCAATAATACAAGCTAGTTTTTATATTTTCTTTTACTTCAAACATCTTGAAAACAGAAAATATTCGTACTTACGAAGAACAAGGAACATTTGACAACATAAATATTGTTAACATAAGGCAATTTAGTCACAGTAAAAGACTGAATTTTATTTAGATGATTATTTACTGAAATATTCACACTTAACATAAAGACAGAGGCTAATTTTGATATTGATTATACACATTATATTATGAGGACCAGGCTTCTTTGTGGTGACAATCGTGTCTGAAATGGGAAGAAATCGAGAAACTGAGATGGCATGCATTATATATACATACATCCATACATCCATACACACACACACACACACACACACACACACACACACACACATATATATATATATATATATATATATATATATATATATATATATATATATATATATATATATATATATATATATATATATATATATATATATATATATATCATGAACTTTTAAGATGACGCCCAGTTAGAGGCTTATATAACTCTTTGCATTTCGATATTTATAGACCTAATTTTTAACAGATCTAGAGTATATCATCTACAGTTGATTTGTTCACACACGCACACACACACACACACACACACACACACACACACATATATATATATATATATATATATATATATATATATATATATATATATATATATATATATATATATATATATATATATATATATATATATATATATATATATATATATATATATATATATATATATATATATATATATATATATATATATATATATATATTATAAGGTGTTATAATATAAATAACCATTTTATAAGTGTTTATGTCTCTGTGAAAATTTTGATGTTTTGCTTGCAGATTCGTCATTCATTGTGAAGATGTGATTTTAAAATGTCTTTTTCTTGCAGATATATTGTATATCATATTGTGTAATCTTACAATGCTTTGGTATGTTTTTCCCTTTGTTTAATATATGGAATTGTACTATGAACGATGAATTCTTAGCGTATTTTTAGTGCTGCCAAAGAGAGAGAGTGTAAGAGCTTATTACTTCTATATTTGCACTGGTGTCCAATAACTCGCACTTAGGCAAAAAGACCCCTCTTAACTTATCGTGATGAGTTGACAGCTAGCGGGCAGTTGCCTATTATACATTCATCATGTATGCTTAACTTATATTTATTAGCTGTGTCTGTGCTTATTCTTTTTGTAATCTGAGAAAGAGAGAAGGAGGAACAGTAAGAGAGTTGAAGTTGACATGCTGTCAGCCAACCAGTTTTGGGTCTAAAAGCATTTCCTTTTGCTTGTTCAGGTGGTTTGAATGTCTCAGGAAATGTCAGTCATAGATAAGGCGCTCAAAGCTCATCCGTGTGTGTATTCATACACGTGTATACTTGTGTATGTATGTATGATGTATGTATACTCTATGTATCATGTATTCTGGAAGGGCTTGTTGGAGTTAAAAGTGTAGTGCTGTTCCAAAGACAGTCAGTCAACCATAGGGGTCCCTGAGATAAGCATCTCTCTCTCTCTCTCTCTTTCTCTCTCTCTCTCTCTCTCTCTCTCTCTCTCTCTCTCTCTCTCTCTCTCTCTCTCTCTCTCTCTCTCTCTCAATAATCCCATTATATATATAATGAATACTGAAGGGCTACTGTTTGTAAAAGCTCTGTTAAAACTCACCCCGGGAGTGTGTTAATTTTGTAGAAGGTGATCAGGAATACTGTTTTGTGCAAGTATTGTGAAAAATGGGCAATGGTGTAATAATTACAAAAGGTAATGTGGTGATTACTGAGTTTTGTAATGTTAAGAGTTAAAGTGATATTCTAGGTAAAAGAGAATTATTATTTTGAATAAGTCTTAGTACCCTGACAGTGTTGTTTATAAGAAAGTCTTGGAAAGACGTGAGTTTAACTTTTCTTTTTAAAAGAAATGTTCATGTGAAAGATTGATATAATCTTTAGGCACATTTTTGGTGGTTGGTATATTTCCATTTTTGCATATTGCATCCTTATATGTCTGTGCTATCATATTACTATAATTTTATAATTACTGTGTTTTGCTGGTGATTTCTTAACATTTTGTTAGCGCCTACCTGTTACTGGGATTTTGGAGAATGTTTATGTGGACTCCAATCAGTAATACTTTGGTGACTGCTTGCGTTAGTTAATCAGGTATATATTTCAGAAAAGATGGCCGCTACAATTTTAAAGGACACATATATGCATTTCATAGCTTCAATGCTTTAAGATGTGATGAAAGAATTTTTGGAGCGAGATGGTACTGACAGAGCCGTCAGTCGTAAAATCTTTGTGTTCAGCAAATAGTTTGATTCCTCAGCAATATTGCCAGTCAGGTGATCTCGAAGTGTTATATATTCGTGGTACGTGCGTTAATTTGATCTAGATTATGCCAAAATCTGCCCTAAAAGTGAGTTTGATCGTTCATTAACGTGATAGAACTGCAGTTGTCTAGACGTAGCTTTGGAGAGGATCCAGGCTTTGAATCAGCAGATAAGATGTCTGTGGACAGATGTCTGTGGACAGAGTGGATAGTGTGGACTGTTTCGAATAACATGTGGTAGACTGTTTTTTTTGACATGACTAATTATTGATTTGGGGAGTATGTGTGAGTTTGGATATTTTCAGGCTATTAGCCATATTGAGACTTCGTTAATCAGAAGTGTTTTACAGTTCAGAGTTTAGTTATCTGACTCGATATTTCATTTATTATGCATTTTAATCTTTGCTTTGTTTTATTCGTTTCTTGTTGGGTTATTTGAATAATAAACCTATTTTTGTAGAAACTATTGCGTTTCTTTAAATGGTCCATTTAATTGATTTGGTGAGAATGAGTGCGATTCGGGTGGGTGAACTTCGGAAAACGATGAGAGAGAGAGAGAGAGGCGATACACGGAGAGAGAGAGAGAGGCGATACACGGAGAGAGAGAGAGAGAGAGAGAGAGAGAGGAGAAAATAGATGTAAAGTGTTGTCGTGAGAACTTTCATCGCCCTCCGTTTCCTTGAAGAAGAATGCGTGAAACCGCGTCACGTACACTTTCAAAAAAGTGTTAATTCTGTTTCCTTGTTACAGAATGAAATGGCGGCAGCGGGTGTCTTTTGATTTTAAATGGTGGCAGCATGATTTTAATGTCTTTAATGATGGCGAAAGAGGGAGATTACTAATAGACTAATTGGTAACGTTGATGCCCAAGGCATGAGCGACTTCACCTAAGAGCTAGGCGACGGGTCAGTGTTGAATGACTGAGTGGGTCGTGATTACATGTGAAATACGGGAATCTTTTTTCCGTTTCTATTCGAGTACTGGGAGTGGGGAGTTGTGAAATAGATCTGGATGATCTCTAGAGCAGATTTTAGGTTAACAAATATACCCAAATAAGTGTGAATAGTGGCGATTGTGAGTTAGTTGCGCAAAGTGATTATTCAACAATAATCGCGACGCTGGGTGTTTTTTTTTTGCTTTCGTCGAGTGGGTGACGTCACAGGCTGCACACAGCTCTGTTTTCAGTTAGCATAGGTACTTCGTTTTCTGTTTCAAAATTGGTAAGTACCCCATTCTCGTAAGTTGCGCAGAACGCCGTTTTCTTTCTTCTTCTTTTAGAGGGTAACTTGTGCCTTTCTCTAGTGTTCTTTTGGTTTCTCTTTTTGTATTTATTTACGCTCCAGGCGTGTGATTACTCTAAATGCCGGACGATGCAGCAAGCACATCCCAATCAATTGGTGCATAAGTGACGAACATTAGTGCGGGAGTTAATAATTTTAAAGGGTTAGTTGATGGGAAGCCAACCCAAAATATAGAAACGTTCATTGAGTCAGTGAACAATTATCTGAATTCCAAGAAAATTACGAATGGCGCTGAAGCTTTAACAGAGGCTAAATCATTTCTGGATTTAGATAAAGGAGATATTAAGGTAAGCACGCAGTTTCCGGGTTCAGAAGGTGCAAAACTTGGAATGAACTGCAGAAATTTCTACGAGCTACTTATGGCGGAGTTCGCGTGAATCATGATTCGAATTTGCGAGAGTTTCTCAAAATAAACAAAGAGCAATGATTCACTAGTCACATACAGTGCGAATTTATTTGATGCAGTAGTTGAGTTAAAGAAATCTATAATAGGCTCTCCATGGGTAACTGGAAATAATATCTCCTTAGATAATTTTGAAAGATTGTTACACTTTGCTTGCCTTTTAACGTCGGTCCCAGATGTAATTGTAGAAAGTTTTGATAAGAGAATTGATCAGGATACAGACGAATCCTTTTGTTGCACAGATTATTAAAAATCTAGCAAAATGCCCGACACTGGACAGTAGTTTGTACAGGAGGTGCAAAGATGTCAGCTGCGGTTTCCAAACCACAAATTAATGATAGTCGCTCGCATTCGGAAATGATGCAACAGCGAAGACATGTGCTGAAGTAGAATCGAAAAATTCAGAGATCGAGTCACAACGATACGTTGTTCAATTAATGATAAAATAGGCCATAGTAAATCAAATTGCAAGTGAGATATTATTCAGTTTGCAAAATCTTCAGATCATGGATGGAGATTTTGCCCAGCCACAAGAGTAGAGATTATTCAGGGAAGTCCGAGAGGTTTTCTGAATGACCAGAAAAATTCCACATGATGCAAGTTCTAGATACACAAAGGAACAGCAGAATTTTCACAAGATAAGTCCGAAAACGGACACAGGATAATGACTAATCGGGTCGTAGAGTCACTAGAACCTAGGCCACGATTGTGCGTGGATTCTCTAATGGCAATGAAATTCCTTATTTTCATTGATTCTGGTAGCTCAGTTAACCCAGTAAATGCTGACCTTTTTCACTCCAGGGTTTTCCAGAGTGCAAATTAGTCCTTCTAGTGAGACAGTGTGTGATGTACAAGCAGGAAACTGAATATTTTAGGTTCGTCATTTCTTACGCTTTGTATCGGCGAACAATAGTAGAATCATTTTTGGTCATAGAGAAACAGCCTTAGGTGAGAAATAATGATTTTGCTAGGACACCCTTCTTGTATGCGACATAACATCAACATTCTTCACGGAGTTCAGGGATTCACAATGGGTGAGTCAGGTTGTTGTTTTTGTTCCATATATACACAGGAAAAAACTTGTGAAACAAGACTCAGTCTGAGACATGTGTAACACATTCATTAGAGTGAAGATATTCCGCAGAGATCTTTCAAAAGGATTTTTGTTGGAAAGATGTTGAATTGCAACCATTGAGTTCTACATTAGTTAAAAAGTGTCGCTGAAAGAAAAGTTTCCTTCTCAAATTGTCACGTTGTTGGGGGAACAAGAAATTCAAAGACGTTATTGAGTACGGTGTCAGTGGTAAATTTCAGTCGCAGGCGTGACTTCCAGTAAGATAGTTAAACTGTCAAGACTCCAGTAAAAAAATATATCACAAGGTGCTTATGTAATTGATTTTGAAGAGTTTAAGGAAGGCATAAATTAGTGAGTTTTGTGGAGACAGGAATATGTTTCTAACAAGGAGCAACAGTTCGAAGTCAGGTTCTACATGAACACTTGGCTAAAGAAGTTGATTATCCTGAGTATTCAGATAAAGTAGAGAAAGTGTTGAAAGAATATCTAGATATCATTGCTTTGAAGGGAGATAAGTAGGAGTTACAGATGTTTTAGAACATTCAATCCCGCCTAGAAAGGTACAAATCATATATATTCAGCATATCATTCTTTTTAAGATCAGAGAAGTAGAAAAGAAGTTCCAAGTAGAGTCGGAAGGCATTATCAGACCATCCAATTCTCCGTTTAATTTTCCTTTGCTTGCAGTTCTAAGAAAGGCGGTAGTATCAGAGTTTGTGTAGATTTTCGTAAATTGAATGAAAAAACATGCCCAGATAGATATCCGGTAGCTTGTTTGCCTGATTTGTTTGTTGAGATCGGTGGCAAGAATATATATTCATCTATAGATCTTATGTAAGGAGTTTTACAGGATTCCCCCTTTGTGAGAGAGTAATATGAAGCCTGCAGCATTTTCAGTACCAAAGGGACATTACGAGAGTTTAATAGGATGCCTTTTGGATTGCAAAGTTTAATAACATTTACTAGACTGGTTAACACAGTACTTCATGGCTTGTTAGGAAAATTAGGTGTTTTGTGTACATGGATGACATTCTCATATGCACGAATGCAATTGAAGAACATCTAAAGGTGTTAAAGAAGTCCTCAGCGATTACGGTTCGCTGGGTTAAAGATTCAAGTGGCCAAATGCGAGTTTACAGAAGAGAAAAATTGTCAGAGTTGCCTTCATCCTCTAAAAAGGAGTTAGAGTGAGATAATTAGAGAAAGTTAAAGCCATTGTGAATTTTCAGTTCCCAAAACAGGAAACGAATTCGTTCGTTCCTAGGTGTGTCGGGTTTCTTTCGCCGTTTTGTGCGGAATTTTTCTAATAGCGTTGCCATTGACAGATTTGTTACGAAGACGTTAAGTTTGTTTTGGGGTGATAGTCAACAATTGGCTTTTGAGAAGCTTAAGAAACGCTTTGGTGAACCCACCAGTTTTGAAGTTTCCAGATTTTAGTCAACCGTTCTTAGTGACTGACGCGAGTCAGGAAGGTATAGGTGCGTGTTTGATGCAGAAATTTGAGGGGAAATTACACCCAATTGCTTTTTATAGCAGAAAGTTCAAAACGCGTGGTAGTAACGAAAGGCTGATGTCAGTTGTGGACAAGGAGGCTTTCGCAGTCGTCTCTAGCCTTGTTCATTTTAAGATGTTGTTGTTGGGAAATAAAGTTGAGATTTTTACAGATCATCAGCAGTTTCCTTGAAGCCTTTTCATCAAGCCAAAATTTGCGTACTTGAGAGCACGTTGGTTCCTAACATTGAGATTTTGATGCAAACCTCAAATACATTGAAATTAAACATAATGTAGTTGCAGATGCATTGAGCAGATATTTTCGATTAGAGGATGATACACACGAATCCTGTGTGTGGGTGAAAGAGAGAGTAAATATTTGGTGTCTAATGTCTCTGAAATGTTAGTAGTTTCTGAGAGATGCGCATGTAGGACATACACGTTCTACAGTGCATACTTCGAGGAGAAATAGTGAGTCGGCAGTCTCAGGAGAGATTGTTATTCGTGATAGTGAGAGTAACGCGGTGTGTATCTTTATGGGTGAAAATGTCACTTGGGACATGGGCTTGCTGGAACAAAAGCAAGATGAAGATAAATTGTTGTCAGATGCTAAGGCATTTCTTAAGGGAGTTTCACCGAAGAAAGGGTATAAGTTGCCTTTTTCTGGTCTAGAGTTGGAAATAATTTATTGGTGAGAAAAAGGATTAAAGTATAACTTGCGAAATTTTCGAAGCATGGGTGAGATTACACAAATCATCGTGCCAGAGAAGTCTAGTACCACAAGTTCTAAGACATTGTACATTGTAATTGGTTATCATTTGGGTGTAGACAAGACGTATGAAAACGTCAGGTCAAAGTTCTTTTGGAAAAATATGTTTTCCGCAGTAGAAGCCTTTGGCGAAGAAGTGTGCTGTTGCAATGCCGAATAAGCCAGCGACGACAGTGTGTCGTTTGAGTTCATATCCATACCACATAGGCCGTTTCAGAGAGTGCATATGGATATTCTGGGTAACTTCTCAAGGTCCGCTTATGGTTATAGACATTTTGTGTGGTTGTTGATGAGTTGACTCGCTTTGTAGAAATTTTCCCACTGAAATACAAATCAGCTGAGGAAGTTGCTATAGCGTTTTTGGGGATAATTTGTCGATATGGTGTTCCTGAATGTCTGATCACAGACAATGGTAGGAGTTAATAAGACTTTAGACGGTCTTGCTAATTTGTTGGGGATAAAAGTATCTATAATCCACGTATAGACCTGAAGCGATGGTTATGTGAGGCGAATCAGTAATGAAGCTTTGCATGACGGTGGGAGGTTCGATACATTGGGACAAAGATCTTTGGATGAAGTGCGATATATAGTATCAATACTATGATGAATGACACCAATTAAGATATCTCAGCAGAAGCTTTGTATGGATACAAGTTAGGACCTTTTGATTTACAATTTGCAAAGTGTATTCAAAGGGGTGATGTTCCCGGTCCTTGGTTGATAAATACAGCGAGAAAAGATTTGCGTATCAGTAAAGAACTTGAACTTAGTTAGCGTGCAATGGTAGAGAAAAATGCTTGAATCGAGGGGAGTACAGCTTTTAGATGTGATAGAGTGTTGTTAAAGTGAATGTTCGGAATAATCTGAATTATAAATTAAGTCCAAAATGCAGGCCTTTTGAGATTGTAGAGATCAAAAAGGGGAATAGATTTGTAGTTAAGATGTAAACACTGGAGTGACGAAATTGACCCATATTTCGAAGTTGAAGAAAGTTGGGATGTAATGGAACATTTGTATATAGTCATGTAATGGAACGTTTGTATATAGTTAGAGGGATAAATGGGTTGATGTTTGTATATATATGATATTTTTTTTAATTTTTTTTTGTCTCTTGTTCATTTGGATGTTGAAGTTCTTAATCGTTTCCGGATGATTTTAGGAATTGAGACAAGGCTAATTCATGAAGTTTTACCCGTGTGTTGAGTATTATTGTTATTGTGTTATGATGTGTTTCATCATCTATTTGTAATGTGTGTGTTATTTAGGATATTTTTGGGAGATACTTGGTATATCGGACCGAACAAGTCTGATCCTTTTTTCGGGTTGGGAGATCGTATTTGAGTGTTTGGATTTTTTCAGTTTTCTTTTTTTAGTCAGACTGTATTGTAGATGATTATAGTTGTTAAGATCGTAGAACGTTGCCATTACGTCAATTGATATTTTGTTGAGAGTTAGTCAGGTGTTGCGAAATATTTACTAACCGGAGTAGAACTTTCATGTCTTTTACGAGATGTGATACCTTTTGGTGTTTAGATAGGATTCTCGAGTATTTTTTTTTCTGTTGGATAGAATTTTTTTTGTGAGTGAGTTCCGTAGAGTTGTGTGCTTAATAGTGAGTTGACTGAGATTATTCTGAGATACAAACTTGGAATTAGTTCACATTGTGGTGTTACTTTTGCATTAAGTAGTTTTCTTTGGTTCAGTAACATGAAACCTTTGTGCTTTGTTATTAGACCTTTTCCAAGCGCTTTGGAGACTCAGTAGTAATGTGGGATGGAGTAGAGACCATGTTCATTTTGGAGATCGAGTATCAAGGATCGGGAATTGATTATAAGACAGGTTGTACTTTAGTTAGAGAGAAGTATGTATGTGACAGTAGTATTTTCCAGTTGAGTTGTGTCATGTGGGTGTTTGTGAGTTGTCGTTGGTTCATGGACCAGACTCGACAGAATGTGACTTTGGGCAGTTCCCTGCGAGATTACCACATCGAGTCCACCAGCACCCATACTGCCATCTTTTGCAAGGAATGTGCGAAGTTACAATGATGTGCCAGAACAACAAGTGGAGCATCATTAGTTACTCGAGGATCAAACGCTATTTGATCCATCCTGCAGAATCCTGTCTACGGAATTTCTCGTACTTAGCCGTGCTGTATTCAACAGTTCCGAAGATAATTACATGCGTCATACGCATAACGAGCATTTGGTTTTTTGGAGGTACCTACAACCAAAGGTGCCAATGACGTTTCCACCGTTGGAAGACATTGACGATTCAGTGATGTTCCAGTATCAGAGATATATTATGCCGACAATTTTAATTGTCTTAATAGCTATTTTACTGATAATTCTTGTTATTAAGGGTAGTAAGCTTATTCGTGTTTGTAAGATTACATGCTTAAAATACAAGAACTCAACCCCATTGACTTTGGAAGTGCGTCATGAGCAGTCCTTAAAGCTGCAGTGCAGTAGACATTGCTAATTGAGCATAGTCCTATTCTGTTATGTTTTATACATATGCTTTTGTTTTAGTTTGCTGTTAGGAGAGCAGAGACGCTCTTATGTACTAGTGTTGACTCTATTTCAGAAAAGATGGCCGCTACAATTTTAAAGGACACATATATGCATTTCATAGCTTCAATGCTTTAAGATGTGATGAAAGAATTT
The DNA here is from genome assembly GCF_040412425.1 of Macrobrachium rosenbergii. NCBI lineage: Eukaryota > Metazoa > Arthropoda > Malacostraca > Decapoda > Palaemonidae > Macrobrachium > Macrobrachium rosenbergii. The sequence goes on from NC_089785.1 coordinate 1,383,019, forward strand.
TTGGAGCGAGATGGTACTGACAGAGCCGTCAGTCGTAAAATCTTTGTGTTCAGCAAATAGTTTGATTCCTCAGCAATATTGCTAGTCAGGTGATCTCCGAAGTGTTATGTATATTCGTGAGTCGTCGTTAATTTGATCTAGATTATGCTAAAAATCTGCCTAAAGTGAGTTTGATCGTTCATTAACGTGATAGAACTGCAGTTGTCTGAGCGTAGCTTTGGAGAGGATCAGGCTTTGAATCGGCAGATAAGATGTCTGTGGACAGATGTCTGTGGACAAGTGGATAGTGTGGACTGTTTCGAATAACATGTAGTGACTAACGACCTGACTAATTATTGATTTGGGAGTATGTGTGAGTTTTGGATATTTCGGGGCTATTAGCCATAGTGAGACTTCGTTAATCAAGTGTTTTACAGTTCAGAGTTTAGTTATCTGACTCGATATTTCATTTATTATGCATTTTTAATCTTTGCTTTGTTTTATTCGTTTCTTGTTGCAGTTTATTTGAATAATAAACTATTTTGTAAAACTATTGCGTTTCTTAAATGGTCATTTAATTGATTTGGTGAGAATGAGTGCGATTCGGTGCAGGTGAACTTGGAAAAGCATTGAGAGAGAGAGAGAGCGATACGGAGAGAGAGGCGATACGGTGAGAGAGAGAGAGAGAGAGAGAGGAGAAAAATAGATGTAAAAGTGTTGGCAATGAGAAAACTTTCATACGCCTCCGTTTCATGAAGAAAGATCGTAGAGCACGTTACGTACACTTTCAAAAAAGTGTTAATTCTGTTTCCTTGTTACATATACACTTGGAACTTGAGCGATAGTTAATGGTTTGATTCTTACCTAACTAAATTGCTTTCTTAATAAATTAGAGTTTTGTGAATTAAACTTGATTAAGGAATACTTAAATCTTACACTGTTGTCAATTAATAGTAAATCTTTTGAGATTGTGAACTTTACATATAACTTTTGAACTTAGAAATAAACCTGTCTGCTTAAAGTTTTTTTAAAACACAGCATTTCATTTTGACCACCAGTAATTAGAGACATTAATGAATGTGCACAAGGTAAGTGATGTATCTGTCTATTCACCAGAGAGACAGTTACAGTGTTTGTTGAAATGATACCTATATTCCATTGGTCTGGATATAACTTAATAATTGTTGCCTCACCCATAACTTGATAAAGTTATATTGATTTTCTCAAGTGATAAGTAAGTTTTATGGGATCATTGTACCTTTAGTGATTCAGTCATACTCTTTGTTATGAGGTTTCAAGTATCTGGTCGATGTGAGGTAACTTTTGGTATTATTATTTGTGTAATAACCAGGTGCTTGATTACTTGTAAGTAACAATATATATATATATATATATATATATATATATATATATATATATATATATATATATATATATATATATATATATATATATATATATATATATATATATATATATATATATATATATATATATATATATATATATATATATATATATATATATATATATATATATATATATATATATATATATATATATATATCTATATATATATATATATATATATATATATATATATATATATATATATATATATATATATATATATATATATATATATATATATATATATATATATATATATATATATATATATATATATATATATATATATATATATATATATATATATATATATATATATATATATATATATATATATATATATATATATATATATATATATATATATATATATATATATATATATATATATAAATGTGTGTGCGTGTGTCTGTATAAACCAACTTAGACGATATACTCTAGACCTAAGACCTATGAATAATGAAGTCCATAAATAACGAATGGCAAAGAGTTATTATAAGCCTATGACTTGGTGTCTTCTTAAAAAGTTCAAGCAAGGTTCGGGTCACCTAATTTACGACTCTTTTCTATAAATTAATTCTATTTCGCACTGGATAATAATCCAATTTACGTATTCTGTGATCTAAAATTATCTTTTTTATTCAAGAAATTTAATGCCTAACTGAGCATACGAGTTTCTGAAGCTTAGGGGAATATCTAGAGTTCACCAAATGCTCGGAGTTCCACATGAAGGGTTTCGCCGCCTGTAATTGAAAGATTCGTTGGAGGGTCAGGAGATATCAGGGGAAGTGCCAGTTATTGGACAGCAGTGGGCGAAGGGTTCTTTGACTGCAATTAACCAGGAACGTAGTGTATATCGCTTGACAATAAAACTGCAATATTATTGCTGTTTGAAGGAGAAAAGCGAAAGTAGTAATTTTTTTTACATCTGTAGGACATGGGAAACTGCGATCCGAGCCAAGGTTAAATGTTGCTTGATTTCCAAACACAGAAACTGTCTCAATTATACGGAAATAAGCATTAAATACTCAACTGGGGTTCTTTAATTTCTAACTGTGATTATGTCGCATACTTGAGTATTCATTCTGTAGTCATGAACGAGTGATATCTCCTGATGTCATAATACACCTTTGTAAGAAATAAACAGCCCTAGTTTAGCTAAAAACTCATGCAAGAGCAACTTGGTGTACAACAAAGAAGTGTAGTAAATAGCAAGTGAAATAATTATCGTTCTGTTTAACACTCCAACAATTAATAATTAAGAGAGCTGGATTATTATTATCATTTTGCTTTGGTTGATATTCAACAAGTAGTTTGAATGCAATGATCTACATATTTCTTTGTTTTTGAAGATAGACGGACAGACAGAGAAATAAAAGGGAAGGAATGCCCTTCTGAAATACACGAGGTTCAAAAGCCAGTGGAGTAATGTTACTTGCTCTCTCATTAGAGAATGAAATATCAAAGGAATACCTCTACTTTACCTGCTACTTAAACCTAACACCTTATACATTGATGATGAAGAGTATCGGAGATGGCTCTTCTTTTTTTATCTAGCAATCTGTTTGGCCAGAAAAATCAAAGCTCTCAACTCTTGAACCTGTGTGTCCTCTGAACTAAGCAAATGAAAATGGCCGTATTCAAATCATTCTACGTTGAGGATTAATGAAATTAAGGGTGTCAAGGCAGAAACTTGGGGAACTTTCGGCCATCCAGAGCTTAAAACAGTGAAAAGAGGGAGTCAAAATGCTTGGACAGCAAGATGAAGAGATCCAGAAAACAATGGAGATGAATTGCTAGTAGACAGAGGTAGAACTGCAAAAAAGCCCAGCGGGTACACTAAGAATACTAGTTAGAGCGACTGGACAGCAAGACTGAATAAAGGAAGCGAGAGTGGAGGTAAGTAAAAGGTTAAGAAGTGGGAACAGCTAAGGGCAAAGGGGACGGAAAAACAGCATTTATTAACACCTATAGTGCGCCGCGGAAGGTGCACTGACGGCACTATCCACCTGCGGTACCTAAAAATTAAATGAACAAGTTATATCTATAAAATTCACTATGGAAATGGAACAGGACGGTGCCCTACCCATTTTGGATTGCCTAATACATAGAACCAGTAGTGGGTTTGCATTGTGTCCTTGGAGAAACCTACCAGTAAGTCTTCCTGCATTACTCAGGTCAGGGTAATAGGGTTAAGAAGTCAGTTTTCACATCCATGTTTTTAAGAGCATTGCGTTTACACTGATGACGAAATAAATATATTAGAAATACGGGAATCTCTTGATTTTGTATTGAACTGCAAAATAGAACGGCATAAAATATTTTTATAACAATAAGGAAACTTAAAAAAAATGCAGCTTGTATTGCAAGATAATCATTTTTTTTAGCTCCCCATCTACCTAAGAATTTTTAGTTATTGTAACCCTTACGAACAATAATACAAAGTAACAAGAACTCCCCCGAAAATACTAAAGGAAACGTTAATCATCTCCCATGTAAGTTCTGGAAAGTCATTAGGAAAGAGAATACCAAAAAGCCAGAAAGATGATAAAATCTATTATCTTCTGAAACACGAAGTCTGTGTGTCGTTATGTTAGTTTTAGTGATGTCATGATCTGGTCTTTGTTTTTCTTCCACTTCAACAATCTCGAAGAAAGAACACTGAAACATAAAGCTAAATCCATCGTTGCTGGGGGGCAAAAACTCTTGAGAACTGACATTACTGCCTCTTCCATACACTTGAGAGCAAGTTTTCAAATTTGTTGTTGATATATTTGAAGTTGAGTGTCGGTACTCGAAAGCCAGGAGATTTTTATCGCGTCGAAAAAGTTTGATTACTGTTACTGTTTCATCGCTCAAAATATTTTGTATTAAATTCCGGGTAGGATTCTTGCTAAAGACATTCGTGTTGCCATAGGCCCGTTTCCTCACCTCTTCCCTTTATTTCGTATGAGCATTTCTTTATTCAATGGTTGTATATTTATACATATTTGGTTCCGTAAAGAAATGGGATGAAAACCCCTGAGTGACCGACTGCTTTACTCTGAGCAAAGTTTTGGAATTAGAGCATCATAGACAAATGTTAGTATCTGGTTTTCTAATTCTAAATCCCTACTTTACGCTTTCTATAAGTCGTCCAGAGTAAAAGTCCTTTAGAAAAATAATTTGACTAAGAAGAAAAGGTGGGAAGCTAGAAAGCGTGAATTTCTGTTAAATATCGTTCACTCAACAATATCATAATATAACCTTTCCTGACATGCTAATATCACTCCCCTGGTTTACCTTTAAACAGTCATCACTCACGAAAATATAGAAAGAGTCAATGCCCCTAAATGGAAATGAGAATGGCACAATATCTAGTTCATATGTAAACGATTAATATGCAAATGAACCAGAATGAATTCTGGAAACATGGATTAGCAGCTGGTAAAATTGGAGAGTTTAATCAAGTATATTATCAACGTAGCAAATGTGAGCAAACAGTATCCACTTGCCTTCAGCACCTAAAATGACCTCCAGCCAAATGAAAAAGGGGGAGAGTCCGCTTCGTATGAGGCTGCACCATTAAGGCCAAACTCTCATAATATCCGAGCGCCGGTATACAGTCAATTTCAGGCCGTATTGAAATTGTCCTTTTTACGTAGGCAAAGACAATTATTCTAAGGAAAAGATGCCGGAATCTTTTCTTCTCTTCAGTTTTAATGTTATATTCTCTCTCTCTCTCTCTCTCTCTCTCTCTCTCTCTCTCTCTCTCTCTCTCTCTCTCTCTCTCTCAATACCCAAAAGTACTGATAAAAGTGGAAAACATAGGGGAAAACCAAACATACTTAGGAAGAAAAAAATTTTTTTTTTAAAACACAGTTGTGACGAAGGAAATGGAAACAATAAATAGTTCTTGTCAGACATTTTTTGGGGGTGAAAGAAAAACTCAGACAGATAGAAGACAGGGAGACCTTTTTATTTGCAGTCATGCAGAAACCCGAGGTTCTGTAATGGGAAAAATATGCCTTTAATTATTTAGTGATTTGTTTAGGAATTGATTCATCACCCTCCTCTAATATCTTTACACTACAGTAAGAGTGATTGGGACTATAAAATGTTTTCATTTTTATTGTGGACATCGAATGCATATAGCAGTGTAGCCAGTCCCTTGTTTTGTTTTTGTTTCGCTCTGAGTATGGGAGCGCTGTCCTGAATCTTTCGTCTGCATATTGGTAACACTAAAGAAACATGTAAGGGACGAGAACGCTGTTGGTGTGAAAAGGATGTCGACTGGTCCACCCTTCATTTTGGCTAATTTACCAGATTATTAATACAAGATATTATCTATCCCTTGCAAGGGATCTAGTCCAGGAGTTCTGAAGACTATGTAAAATAACCAAGTCCGGGAGACTAGGCCTGGGAGAAACTTGGCATGATGCAATGAGTAATAAAGGAACGAACTGAGTACCAGGGATTTTCTTCAATACCATCGTACCTTACCACTAAAAATGGAAATCAGCACTTCAGTTGCCTCACAGTGGGAAGACATCACCTGGCCTCATCAGTAATAAGACCCATACACACAAGGAATATCATGTAATAGCAGGTAGGACAGGCCTACCCTAATTCCCAGGCAGCGTAAACGTCAGTAGTCTTCATGCCCACCGTGTCAACTATGACACAGTAGCCTACCATTCTCCGACCCCTGTCTCCAGGCAAGAAGACTGACAACAGTGCATCTGTATAGTAGTATTATTACTCTCGTATCTTAATGTCCTGGTGGGGAAAAATTCCCCCATGACAGTTCTTTATACGCAATTAAATTCCATTCACTAACCTTGTGTAGCTCGGACAACGAATTTAATCAGATATGAATGAACAGGTAGTAAAATTTCCCGGAAAAACCTTCGAAAGATAAAAAAAAAAAAAAAAATGCATGATGACTTAGATTTCAAAAACTTCCGGAGATTTGTTTCAGATCAACTGCAAACATTCGAGCTAAACCCGGAAATTTAGTTCTCCTAGTCCTGAGACCTAATAATTACACCAGTAGTGTGCACATTACGCCGTTTGCCTCGCCATGTCTATAAAAAAATTATGAAAGTTTTCTTAAGCGTTCAACGATGTACGAAAGGAAATATTCTCTAATGCAGTACTCCCAAAATCTCTCTTACTTTCTCTCTGTATATCTACTTTTACGTATGCATATATATATGTATATACATACGTAAACACACACCCACCCACCCATGTATATATTATATATATATATATATATATATATATATATATATATATATATATATATATATATATATATATATATATATATATATATATATATATATATATATATATATATATATATATATATATACTTAAAAATCACAGTAGATGCACGTGACTTCAGTGTATAAGCGAATCCCACAGGAAAAAGACAGGCAGAAGTTCAGTACCAAGCGCTTTCACGTTTATTGACGCATCGTCGGGGAACAAATGAGACATAAATATGAAGAAGGTTACAAAGTAAACAAAAAGAACAAGAAATACCAGATGGTCAATTGTCAAAGGGTAATAAACAGAAAGTTAATCCAGGATAATCCGGGATCAAGCTGTCGCAAACTGAACCTAAGACCAAACAAAATGACATACTAAAGTTTAGGCTTACAAAGTCCAAAAACATGTATAACCTTGAATACTAGATGGTTAATTGCCAGGGGTTAAAGGTTAATCCACAGCAAATCCGGGATCACACGGTCACAAACTAATCCAAATATATACTTATAAGAGTTCCTGAGGTTCATTCTCTCTGGGGGGACCTTTTTCACAAGTGACATTCATAACGGGAAATGTCATCCTCTAGAGATATAATCGTTTTACTCGGGTCTTAGCTTAATGATTTCTTAATGAATTCTGTCCTGACAATAAGATTTCTCTCTCTCTCTCTCTCTCTCTCTCTCTCTCTCTCTCTCTCTCTCTCTCTCTCTCTCTCTGCAATAAGATTAAGAGATTAATTCCAGAACCTGATTACATTTTCGTTCAGGGCGCTGCGGAAATTTGCTTATTAAATCTTAAGAATCCTTGATTTGAAATCCCTTTTTCTAAAAGTCACATTGGGTCGCTCTAGTTGTCATTCTTTTTAATTGATTAGCGGACACAAGGAGTATGAAAGAGAATGTTTCTGGGAGAGTCCAAATCTATGCCAAGTGAAGTTTGATAAATAATAAATGATGATTGTGCTACCTGTTATAAATGCAAAGCAAGACCACTTAGGTGTAGAGCGCCTGAAGTGATTACACAAGACTGCAAAAAGTCTTGTTGAAAACTTGTGTTTGGAAAGATGTTTAATCGTTCTGAGTATATTGTATCTAAAGGAAAATGACAAATACCGAGGAAAATAGTTTACTAGGTTGTAGATGGAAGAGCATGTTAAAGGATTCAATAGGGAGAACTGGAGTAACTGGAGATATATTCGCTTATTTTTGGTTAAATCTACAATTAAGGTGGAGAGAACTATCAGCTGATGAGTGAGCGGTAAAATAAAGTAAATGTAAATGCAATTAATACAAGTGGATGAATGAGAAAAAAGTGAGATAGCACATAAGAGCGAAGTAGGAAACAATTTAGTATGCTTTGGGAGAATATACGGTATTATTAGGGTAACAAGAAGGAACAAAGGCATACAGCAGTGGAAGGAGACACAAAATATTGTGAATTAGTTGCCGTGTGAAGTGTAGTCAGTCCTTAGTTGATAGAGAAAGATTTTTATAGAGAAAGATTTTTGAAAGTTTACTAAATGTCGAAGATTACTGATAGTGTGAGGAAGCCAGCAGTGCAATTAGGAGGATAAAAATGGATAGATACTGAGAGTGTACTGAAATAAATGAAAATCTGAGATACGAAAGTGAATTTGTGATAGAATGAGTGACCAGATATTGTAAGGTATGCCCGAATGAGTGAAAGGTTCGAAAAGAAAGCGTGCAAGGAAATGACGACAGAGGGAACTGCGCACATTTTGGGGCATTACATTATTATGTACACTAGGGAAGGTGTATAGTAGGAATTTAATTGAAACATGTGAAACACTGTGGGTTCAGCAGAGTAAAGGGAACATAGATTAAGAGTTTCTTATAAAATAATTATGCAGGAATTTTGAAAGTCCTGGAAAAACCTGTAAGTGATTCAAATGGACTGAAAAAGAATAATTATAGAATTGATGGATAGGCCATGTTAAGGGTATTGAGGATGCATGGCAATATAATTACAGTAGACTGATTTTGGAGTAAAACTGTGACTGTGAGAGTTTGATATCTTTAGGGACGAAACAATGTGAAAAGTCAGAGAATATGTCCGTGATATGCAGTTGCCAAATAGCTGGATAGGAAAATGGTTCATAAACAGAATGTATGGGGACTGGCTGATGTTTGTGGATGACACAATAAGGATTTTGGATATTAAAGAGAAACTGTTGAAATTGCAAGGAGTGTTAGAGGGTGTCTGTGAGCAGAAAAGGTAAAAGCAAATGTGAGAAAGAGTAAGGCTATGAATGTAAATGGTGACCTGGAAAACCGCAAAATAAATGTTGATATGCAAGTTGGAGTAATAAAAGAAATATATACCAGACGTTCAGAATGTAAGAGAAGACATTAGCCATAAAGCAAGTGAAGCAAGGAGTGTGGAAAAAAGTTTGGGAAGAAGTTTGAGGTGTCTACAAAGCCAAGGTTGTAAAGTATGAAAGAACTGTTCAGCCACATTTTTTAAACATAAGTGAAGTGCAGATGTTAAATGTAAAGAAAGGAAAAAGAGGTTGAATCTATTTGCTCAGTATATGCAGTGTGACGTGACCTGAAAAGTGGATAAAAGAGTAGGTATATGGAAGAAGTTGTAAAAAGGTTCAAGTAGGTAATAGGATGAATTATAGTGATTCATATTGATTAGGTCTTATCAGAATACATGTTGTGGGAGAGGAATTGGAAAGGAATAGACACACCTTTGTTCGCTGTCAAGTGGTTACGGTAAACCTCCTTACATGCGTGTGCGGGTTCGAATCCTGCTACGAGCTTCGGAGGTTCTTTGTTTGTTTTCCCAAAAAGTGTAAAGAAATCGAGAAAATAAGAGGACATTGTTGCTATTAGAAATAGTTTTATAGCTGCTAAACAGTGACTGGTAGAGTCTACCTATTTTTCTGTCTCTCAATATATATATATATATATATATATATATATATATATATATATATATATATATATATATATATATATATATATATATATATATATATATATATATACAGAATCTACTGGTCATTGGTCACTATATATATATATATATATATATATATATATATATATATATATATATATATATATATATATATATATATATATATATATATATATATATATATATTGTAGATCAATGTTCGTGAATATAAAAATTGTCAAGGAGATGTGATAAAAACTCAGATATATTATTTATATATATATATATATATATATATATATATATATATATATATATATATATATATATATATATATATATATATATATATATATATATATATATATATATATATATATATATATATATATATATATATATATATATATATATATATATATATATATATATATATATATATATATATATATATATATATATATATATATATATATATATATATATATATATATATATATATATATATATATATGGGTATATATTGATAGATGCAATTGGGTTTTTATGCAAGGGGTTTTTATTTAGTTACTGCCTTAAGGGGCCAACAAAGAATACCAACCTGTAACAAAATGAAGGGGAAGAGGAGAACTTATCTTGATATTACCATTAGTTAAGTAGTGATTGGAAGGTCACCATGGGAAATGATTAGCAAATTACGTTAAATTGAATTTATTTACAAAAGAAGCAATCAAGGAGGCAATCTGAAAGGCTGATGATACAGCAAGTAAACTCAAATAATGAAAAAAAATGCAAATTGGCAATGCATAATAATTCTCTGCACATTACGAGGTAAATTCATCTTGACTGATCAGGCTCTCTTGTGTGCAACAGAAAGGGGGAACCGATAAATGTTCCAGACTGTGGAATAGAGAATTCTTGCGTTTATTGGAAATGGCAATACTCTTAAGATGATTGGAGTTAACAAGGCTGGGTTGACTGAGCAGATAGTAGTAAAGACCCTGGAAAAGAATCCAGGATTAGCATTCACACAAAGGAATTTCTCTCACACTAAGCTAAACCATGCACCATACAGGAGATGATTAATTAAATTTAATTAGCCCGTGGTAACACTGTGGAGGGAGTAATCTACTGCTGATCACTGAATTGAACTAGATTTAGTTGAGGACAAGGCATGGGGGCGAGTTGCGGGCTACTTTTTGTAGATTTGGCTTAACAAAAGGGCTTTGTTAGGAGAATGAAGAGTGAAAATTCTGGAAAAAAAAAAGAAATTCACTGAGAGGAAAAGGACTGGCTAGAGAACTAATTGCTTCTGACGTACCTTGAAGCCTGAGGGAGGGGAGCGCTCAGCATCCAGGATTTGGCCGTCCGTTGCTTCTTAGTCTCCCCAGGGGAGGAAAAGGAGTGGAGTGGGATGCGACTTTCCGTGTCATGTTCTGGGTTCTGAATGCGTTGTTTACAACAGGCGAGATGCTCCTCTGGCGGTGCTTGTTTCCGTCGGTGGAGGTCAGTAATCTGCAAAATAGTCACACAGCCGGCAAAAAAAACTTTGTAGGAAATTAGGTCTTAGGGTTAAGTACTTATAGGTCATGTTCCTAGTCTACCTCACTGCCTGGCATCAACTACTGAACACGTGATTTGGGGGGGTCAAAGGGGGTGCTATTGTCCTGAATATGCCGCTACCTTCTTTCCCGCTAGTAAATCTAGCCTACCAGTTAACTGAGAAGTGTTTTGGGTTCAGAAATTTGAAATATTATTATTTGGCTGGCTAAGAGGAGGAATGAAAATATGTGAATATATATATATATATATATATATATATATATATATATATATATATATATATATATATATATATATATATATATATATATATATATATATATATGTATGTATATATATATATATATATATATATGTATATATATATATATATATATATATATATATATATATATATATATATATATATATATATATATATATATATATATATATATATATATATATATATATGTATATATATATATATATATATATATATATATATATATATATATATATATATATATATATATATATATATATATATATATATATATATATATATATATATATATATATATATATATATATATATATATATATATATATATATATATATATATATATATATATATATATATATATATATATATATATATATATGTATATATATATGTATATATATATGTATATATATATGTATATATATATATATATATATATATATATATATATATATATATATATATATATATATATATATATATATATATATATATATATATATATATATATAAAGTACCTAACTGAAATGTTTAGAGAAATGAAATAACCATAAATTAATAAATCTTAGAAGAAAAAAATAGAGTAGTTTATGTACAATTATAAAATATTAAATAGAGGAATAGATATATAAATCAATCAATAAATTAGAAAATCTTTGCGCCCCTTGAAGCAAGGCATTCTGAATGCCTACGCTATGTGAGGCTAAGGTGTGGATGCCTTGATGGAATTATCTTGAAATCTAATTATAAAATTACCACCGGTGTAAGGCCACTAAATGCAGCAGCATATGACCTCTCAGTCACAAATAGCAGCAGATATATTAGAGTCAACAGTGCAAAACATAATTGGAACAGGGTAACAGTGGAGGAATTCAAAGGATTCGATAGACCTTTAAATTCATTTTTCTTGATGGGAATAAAGTGGGAAAAACAGCTCATGGCAATTCTAAGATTTTTCCTTTTTATTGGGGCGTGTGAGAGAGTAGTAAATTATAACGTGGTATATATTGCTTGTGGAAACTTAGGAAGGATTTAGGAATGCGGGCGAGAAGAGTTAAAATATAGACGTCAATTTGGTGAAGCGCTTCTGCAAGGAAAGTATGCAGGTATGTCGAATGCTTCTATTTGTTTCAGTCGGCCAAAGTTTTTTCAGTAAAAATATCTCGATAACGCAGTCGACAGAGAATAAATATACCGAAACAAAAATACTTCCTCTGCCGTTGTAGTAGGGAAGTAGAATTATTGCTGAAAAAAGTCGAAAACAAATTGGTATGTTCAAACAAATTTGATGGTTTCGTTTTGGATTCTTTCAAAGCGGTCACCTGACAAAAGGGATGAAAGTCAACAACGGATTAATAAACGGTGTCTGATGCCAAATCGTTATCCACGGAACAAAGACGTCATACACCAATTTATTGGGTACATATCATCATACTTTCGAACAATGATATTATATTGGCATATTTTTTTAGAAAATGGGTTCACAGTATATACCAGCCTATTCACCAACTTATTTTTGATAAGCCCTAAATGGTAAATAAAAGAAGAAAGAACTTTTATGAGTTATTGAAAATAGTTTGTAGTTCAACTCATCTGGAATTTATATTTAGGTCAAAGTATGGAAGGTGGTCCATAAAAGAAAAATAGTTTGACCTTCCCTTAATTAAATCGAAAAGTTGCATGTTATTACGTTCCCCGTTCCCTATTTTCCTGGAATTACGAGTTATGCTTAAATCGACAGCAATGAAATTGATTCAGAGAACTTTAACTTGTCCATACCCAGCTACATTTATTTTCATATCAAGCTTCGACTCTCCTCATGCATTTGCTATGCCTCCCATTTTAGACCATTCTCTTCACATCTGACCTCGCTTAAAACCTGCATATGGCCGGATTGATTTTATTTCTTAAATGGACTATCATAGAGAAATTGTTTGTGAAGCATGTTCAATTGACTTTTGTAGATATAGTACGTAAGTTTCTCAAGTGAAAGATTATGTGAGATAAAACTGACAGATATTGGCAGGTAATATTTTTGTATTATTTTAAATACTTTGGTCATCACTTCTTGAAAGACTTAAAAACTCAAAGATATTCCAGACATGTGATGAAAGAGTGGTAAGTAAAAGATATGAGTAAATTATCTTGAAAAATGACAGATGACAAGTTCTTCATAGTACAATGCTCCATTATAATTACGTTCCCAGTTTTCCGTAAAAATGCAGCAGCAACTGTAAGACAAGTAATTTTGATAAGACCACATGAGAAGGGAATGGATGAATAAGGTGCTAGGATTAACCAGAGGTGTAGGAGACAGATGAGAAGTTTGTGAAATCTAAATGGGTATTAATTGATAGGAAGAGGGAACAGAAACAGTGAATGGTGGGTCCAAGGAATAAAAGGTTTATCAAAGGTTCATAAAAAGTTATGTGATGTGCAAGTGCACTAGAAAAACTGATGCAGGTATACAGGAGGATTGATAAAGTATTCAAGAATAAAAAGAGAGAAGATGAAAGCTCATAATGAAAATAGACGGGAGCAGATAAGCAAGAACTTCGAGGAGAAAAGGGGATTGTTCTACAAAGATGTAAATGAACAGAAAAGGTTAATGAGCCTAAGGGATCTCAGAACAAAAGTTACAAATAGACAGACGCTGTAGTGAATCCAGCCTTCAGTCGATTGAGTATATATTCTAAAGATTTGTTGAATGGAAAAAGAAGATATGCAGAGCTCAGTGATTCAAGAGCGATAAGGGCTAGTATAATTTCACGAATGATAATAGATTCGATAGATAATACGTTAAATAATGGAAAAACACCATGAGCTAAAGAGATTACAAATGAGATGCTACAGTATGGAGGAGAGGAGTAATTGTTTCATAGTATAACGGTAAAGGTGAAATTATTTACTGTCAAAATCAAAGGGGAAAATCGTTACTTCATGTGAATAAAGAAATGAAGATAGGTGACAGAGGGATTGATTAATGGGGAAAGAAAAACGTGGATTCAGATAAAGAAGAGGTGTGTAGACCAAGTGATCGTATGCGAAGTTTGAAATGAAATGGAAAAAGCTGCTGTGGCATAAAAGGATCTACATAACCTCATGATTCTGTTAATAGAGAAACAGTGCAGAAGTTATGAAAATAAAACAGAATAAAAGGTGAGTTGTACAGTCATTAACCGTTTTTATTATGAAAGCTCAGAATGTACGGTGCTGTGACCAGGGTAGAGATATTGACTTGGAGTAAAATAAGTTTGAGGCCAGTATATGATATTTCTCCAAAGGTGCTTAAAATCTTTATGGATGAAGTGATGTCAAGCATCAAAGAAAGGAGAGTAGAAGTAGGTGCAAACTTGTGGGACGAGGAAATGAGTCATGACTGGTGTGTTGAATAACTGATGTACTGCCAAAGGAAGAACTGAAATTGTTGCTTTGTTACTCCGTGTACAATTAATTCTTCACTTTTTCCTCTTAGAGGGGATTATTTTTAATGCGTTGCATTCTGAGTCTCAACCAGGTTTGGGATGCGGTTGTTACCACCCACCCTTCCCCCTTCTCAGGTTTAACAAGTAGTTAAATAAGCACTGAGTCCTAATTCACTGACCAGATAGAGAAAAGGAACTACCCATTTTAATTCACACGTCTCCGTTTTCTCGGGATTTGAAGCTGCGGCTTTTAACTAATATGGTGGCTATACTGCCTATCTTAACACTACGATTTCTTCAACTCTGCCTATTACACATCAGTGATATTAGACTCACTACTTGATTTTCATAGTTTAGTTCAAGGGATATCAACAATAAGTCTTTTCCATTTACACATTAGTAGTTTAGTCCCTTAAAAATTATAATGATGTAAAAATTGAACAAATTATTAAATGACCGATTAATGCTATGGAAATAGATTATTATTATTATTATTATTATTATTATTATTATTATTATTATTATTATTATTATTATTATTATTATTATTATTATTATTATTATTATTATTAGGTAGGCATAATAGTGTTACTTAGGAACAACAATAGCATTCAGTGTAAGGATAATTAATTCGTACATTCATTATAAGATATATAACTGCAGGAACGACAAATGAAAAATTTACTATAGCTGAAAAGTAAAAGGAAAAATAAACAGAAAGTTAGTAATCTAAATGTCGTGGTTCATAACGAAAATCTGGAGTCATTTGTCCTCGTGATTTATACAAATAGTCCTCACTCACTGCAAGAGGATATGATATCCAGAGACGGGTTTTGGAATGATAAGGCTTATTAGTTTTTAAAGGTTGATTTATCGAACGGTTTATTATACTAGAAAACTTCAGACTAGGTAGGTATAAAGCTTAAAACCTTTAAGGAAGAAATAAATTCCAATCGAGTTGCTCCAAATAAATCAAAATCTTAAAGAATAGAAGTAAAGTGAGTTCATTGTTTGTTGCGTAAACTGTACTTCTTTACCTGTCCTAGCTGTCTTTACTGGCAACACTAGGCAGGCTGCTGCTGCAAACACTATGTCATTTTCTGGCATCAGGTTTAATACTACTCATCTTGCTAGTTTTGTTTTGGCTACAACTAAGATATGGAATAGGTTTTCCTAGTGCAGTTGTGGAATCTTCTGACCTCCAAATGTTTCAGCTGCTGATGTATCCTGAATTCAGGTGTATCGATCTTCTTCCCTGACATTTAATTATATATCATATTTTCCTATAACTAGTCTCTCTTTGCAGTGTGATATCCCTTTGGAGCCCTCTTGGGTTTATATTCTGTTTACTCTTTCAACAAAGGCTTTCAGCTGAAGATTTGAAGAAAGAAAGAAAGAAAAGTATACCTGGGCTATCAATTTACTCTTTATGTGTGTATTTCAACAGATTTTTGGAGTATCAGTATCATATTTTTCCGACTTTTTTATTGCAAATAATTCTGCTTTACTGAGCCATGCTATATATTTCCGGATTTAAAGTGAAAGTTAGAGAAGCTACTTTTCAATTTTACAGCAACAATAGTT
This sequence comes from Macrobrachium rosenbergii, assembly GCF_040412425.1. Classification (NCBI taxonomy): domain Eukaryota; kingdom Metazoa; phylum Arthropoda; class Malacostraca; order Decapoda; family Palaemonidae; genus Macrobrachium; species Macrobrachium rosenbergii. Next base: position 1,399,430 of record NC_089785.1, read on the forward strand.
TGGGAATCAATGGACGTTCAGTACCAAAAATATCAAAAACTCTAAGACAGATACAGAAGTGTGAAAACAAAAATTTTTCCTTTTTTCTTTAATGTAAAGAATTAGTCATAATGTTGTTGAAAAGTTCCAAATTATGCAACTATGTTTTTTTTTTTTATTCAAGTCAGTTAGTTTTGCTGTAACTTCTCTCCTTACGAGTGGCCCCTTTACAGTAATTGTCTGTAATACTCCCGAATAAGTCTTTCAAATCCGTCTAGGTTAGGCAGAGAATTTACGAGATGGACCCGTGCTGTTTTATAAACACGCGAGTTTTTTTAATATAACTTTATTCATCAGAATAATATTCCTATCCGTCTTATGTGCGTGCTTGTCTGCAATATCCGTTTGAAAGTTTAGTGGGTAATTAGTTCTTTCGTTATGTAAATGGCCGTGTGACTTATTGCATCGTTGATTGCTTTTATTAATCATGATTCCATTAAAAGTTTTGGGCTGTTTCTGTATTGTATGGCTTTTATCGTACATTGTTTTATTTACAGTTTTGCTGCTCACACTTTTGTTTTAATAACACTTTTCCCTTTGAAAGTGTATATTCCACCCAAGTTAGTTTTTTATTGTATATTTTCATAATTATTTGAAGATAAATAAATAAACAAATAAATATATATTATATATATATATATATATATATATATATATATATATATATATATATATATATATATATATATATATATATATATATATATATACACACACACACACACACACACACACACACACACATATATATATATATATATATATATATATATATATATATATATATATATATATATATATATATATATATATATATATATATATATATAAAGTCTTAGATTAAACTTTTGAGACTTTGACATGTTGGTCCTATAAGATCGATGCTGTACGAAGAGTGTATTACCCTTATATTTTTTCTTGGACATGACTGCAGCTGTGAATGATAAAAATCATTATTTTAGAATCCCGCACAGTTCTCAAATCATCTGTACTTGCATGCTTTGGTCATGAGTGTCCTCTACTACCATGGGCCACTCTTTAAAATTCATATCAGAATAATAGCTGAACTAGTGGAAACTTTGTGAAATCTGTGTGAAGAAGATCAACTGCAATAGGAAAAGCGGTAAATGGTCGCCTCTTGGGTTTTATAGCTGACTTCTCGACACATGTCACTCAGTGTCGAAGATCAATAGTCCCAGAAGTATCAACTGTCTATTAAGAGTCAAGTATTTGAATTATATTTATTTTTAACCTGACAAAATATTTATCATGAAGGCCCAAACATCCAACAGATAATAAACTTTCATAAAAAATAAAGGGTAATTTATGTGACTTAGACCTACGCAGGGTGGACAGCATTGGTAGTGAAAGATCGGAATTTCTCTTCAGATTGAAAGCATATTACATTATTAGTTAATTTTTTATCTTGTACGCATCTACATAACACGCGTTCAGCATTTCATGCGCCTAAAAGAAATTGACGATAGCTTCTATAGATAGTGATTTATAGACTGTAGGAGACAGAAACCTGGAAATCACTCACAGCTATTTTTAAAGAAGAGAACAAGAACACTTGGCATCCTATGCTTTGTGACACAAAGGCAAAACATCCAACACAACAACGGACGAATAACAAATGGAAAATTGTTCTCAAGCGTAACTGACATCCATAATAAACTGGCAATACATGCAGTTTCCAGGAAATAACAAGACCTTCTTGATATTAAGATATAAGTATAATATTCAAATACAAATTAATTTCTTCAAATAAATGCTATTACAGTGTTATGTATGCCGTTTAATATCCTCATCCATGTGACTTTTTTTTATCTTCACTTTGATTCTCATAATTTTAAGACTACACTTAGTGATCTGCCTGTGACATCTGGTATCAATCCAATTAAGATATCAAACGGCCATGGATATATAGCATACCATTGTCTCAGGCCAAATTTTGTAGAAAACCAACCGTTCTTCCGTTTACATAATGAAATACTCACTTCTATTCTGTCTATCCCTCTCACCGCTTCACTCAACTAAGAATTGCTTACCCTGATCTAACATCTAACATGCCCTATTTCTCGCAATTTGATTTTCCTGCCTATAGCTTCTGAATATTGCTCCCCAAAGAATAGGTCTACGTATTTCTAGCAACCAAAATGATTTCCAGGGTGTTAGTCTCAAGATTTTTGCATATATATATATATATATATATATATATATATATATATATATATATATATATATATATATATATATATATATATATATATATATATATATATATATATATATATATATATATATATATATATATATATATATATATATATATATATATATATATATATATATATATATATATATATATATATATATATATATATATATATATATATATATATATATATATATATATATATATATA